>NC_041383.1:414288988-414361627 GCF_002162155.2 Triticum dicoccoides
TATAGAACTAGTTTATTTTTAGTATATGCTTAGTTTGAACTAGTTGAATTAATATAACTAGTTTATTTTTAGTAAATGTTTAGTTGAACTAGTTGAATTAATATATATATATAGAACTAGTTTATTTTTACTAAATGCTTAGTTGAACTAGTTGAATTAATATATAGAACTAGTTTATTTTTAGTATATGCTTAGTTTGAACTAGTTGAATTAATATAACTAGTTTATTTTTAGTAAATGTTTAGTTGAACTAGTTGAATTAATATATATATATATAACTAGTTTATTTTTAGTAAATGCTTTAAACTAATTGAATTAATATAACTAGTTTATTTTAGTAATTGCTTATTTGAATTAATATAAGTAGTTGAATTAATTGAATTAGTAAGTGATTAATGTTTCGCCTAATATGAACATAGGAAATGTCGTCTGACGACGGAAAAAATTTCATTATGTGCGAATACTGTGAAGACTAGCGCGGCCAGTGCGACAGAAATTTCCTTGTTGATGGTAGGCGATTCAGCATCAAGCTGGATGAGAGTTTCGAATTCGATACAGTAAGTCACAACGACAAGTCTTTTTTCGTAATTAAGCATGACTTATATATGCTTCATTTGCCTGACTTATAATTTTTAATTTTCACTATTCTACTAGCGCATCCCGTGCCATGCAAGAATTTTTTGTCTTGGATAAGATAGGTTTCAAAGATATGGAAACTATGGAGGTAAAGAGAGCTTACCTGAAAACTAAGCATGATGGTTATACTTTCAACGTCAAAGTATACAATACACACACGTACACCTATTTTGAATGCAAAACTTGGCAAACACTATGCAAGGCTTATGCATTTGAGCCTGGTATGGTTATCACATTTGATATTCGTCCGGAAGATGATATTGAAGGTAATAGAGACATATGGGTCAATGTACAGACGCCTCCAGTCTACCATTATGTGAGTTCTTCTCAACTATATTTTTGTCTTTGATATTGCTTATTCAAAAATAACTGACAACTAATTTCTATTGACAACTTATCTCCATTCAACCAAACATGTCCGGCGCTTGGTAGACAGGACCTACTACTGTCCCGGAGCTGAACTAAACTGCGAGGAGATAAGTCATTATGTTTCATGGCTTGAGGATCTTCATACTGTCAAGACAAATTTTCTTCCTGCACTTAGAAATGTTAGTACTCAAAACGTGAGACCAATAGTGATGGTATTGAACTACGGTCACATCTATTTAGGAATGATGGTAATATATTTACTATTTGTCCTCAGTGCATATTTTGCATACATAATTTTTTTGCTAAACTTTCATTGCTAAGTATATTAATTAATACTATACAATGTTCTTCAACAGGGACTCCTGATGACAGTTGTGCCTCAGGGGATCGAGACTAAAGGTCAGATGTCAATTGTTAGCTTACGGCCAAGATATCCTGCATTGAACATGAATGCATTTAGGATTTCTAGAAGCGATGAATGCTTAATAGTGAAAGATTGGAGGAAAATTGTTAATGATCGCAAAGAAGCACTAGGGGGCAGCAATGAGAAGCGCAACCCACGATTATGAGACAGGTGTTGGAAATATGCCCTAGAGGCAATAATAAAAGCATTATTATTATATTTCCTTGTTCATGATAATTGTCTTTATTCATGCTATAATTGTGTTATCCGGAAATCGTAATACATGTGTGAATAACAGACATCAACATGTCCCTAGTGAGCCTCTAGTTGACTAGCTCGTTGATCAACAGATAGTCATGGTTTCCTGACTATGGACACTGGATGTCATTGATAACGAGATCACATCATTGGGAGAATGATGTGATGGACAAGACCCAATCCTAAACATAGCACAAGATCGTATAGTTCGTTTGCTAGAGTTTTCCAATGTCAAGTATCTTTTCCTTAGACCATGAGATCGTGTAACTCCCGGATACCGTAGGAGTGCTTTGGGTATGCCAAACATCACAACGTAACTGGGTGACTATAAAGGTAGACTACGGGTATCTCCGAAAGTGTCTGTTGGGTGACATGGATCAAGACTGGGATTTGTCACTCCGTATGACGGAGAGGTATCACTGGGCCCACTCAGTAATGCATCATCATAATGAGCTCAGAGTGACCAAGTGTCTGGTCACGGGATCATGCATTACGGTACGAGTAAAGTGACTTGCCGGTAACGAGATTGAACGAGGTATTGGGATACCGACGATCGAATCTCGGGCAAGTAACATATCGATAGACAAAGGGAATAGCGTACGGGGTTGATAGAATCCTCGACATCGTGGTTCATCCGATGAGATCATCGTGGAGCATGTGGGAGCCAACATGGGTATCCAGATCCCGCTGTTGGTTATTGATCGGAGAGTCGTCTCGGTCATGTCTGCTTGTCTCCCGAACCCGTAGGGTCTACACACTTAAGGTTCAGTTACGCTAGGGTTGTAGGGATATGTATATGCAGTAACCCGAATGTTGTTCGGAGTCCCGGATGAGATCCCGGACGTCATGAGGAGTTCCGGAATGGTCCGGAGGTAAAGATTTATATATGGGAAGTCCTGTTTCGGGCATCGGGACAAGTTTCAGGGTTATCGGTATTGTACCGGGACCACCGGAAGGGTCCCGGGGGTCCACCGGGTGGGTCCACCTGTCCCGGGGGGGCCACATTGGCTGTAGGGGGTGCACCTTGGCCTAATGGTCTAAGGGCACCAGCCCCACATAGGCCCATGCGCCTAGGGTTTAAGGGGGAAAGAGTCCTAGGAGGGGAAGGCACCTCCTAGGTGCCTTGGGGGGAGGGAAACTCCCCTTGGCCGCCGCACCCCCTAGGAGATTGGATCTCCTAGGGCCGGCCACCCCCCCTTGGCCCTCCTATATATAGTGGGGGAGAGGAGGGACTTCATACCTGAACGCCTTGGCCTTTGGTTGCCTCCTTCTCCCTCCCCAACACCTCCTCCACCTCCATAGTGCTTAGCGAAGCTCTGCCGGAGTACTGCAGCTCCATCAACACCGCGCCGTCGTGCTGCTGCTGGTGCCATCTCCCTCAACCTCTCCTCCCTCCCTTGCTGGATCAAGAAGGAGGAGACGTGGCTGTTCCGTACGTGTGTTGAACGCGGAGGTGCCGTCCGTTCGGCGCTGGTCATCGGTGATTTGGATCACGTCGAGTACGACTACATCATCACCGTTCTTTTGAACGCTTCCGCTCGCGATCTACAAAGGTATGTAGATGCATCTAATCACTCGTTGCTAGATGAACTCCTAGATGATCTTGGTGAAACGAGTAGGAAAATTTTTGTTTTCTGCAACGTTCCCCAACAGTGGCATGATGAGCCAGGTTTATGCGTAGTTCTTCTTGCGCGAGTAGAACACAATTTGTTGTGGGCGTAGATTTGTCAACTTTCTTGCCGTTACTAGTCCTTTCTTGCTTCAGCGGTATTGTGGGATGAAGCGGCCCGGACCAACCTTACACGTACGCTTACGTGAGACCGGTTCCACCGACTAACATGCACTAGTTGCATAAGGTGGCTGGCGGGTGTCTGTCTCTCCTACTTTAGTTGGAGCGGAATCGATGAACAGGGTCCTTATGAAGGGTAAATAGAAGTTGACAAATCACGTTGTGGCTTTAACGTAGGTAAGAAGACGTTCTTGCTAGAACCCTAATTCAGCCACGTAAAACTTGCAACAACAATTAGAGGACGTCTAACTTGTTTTTGCAGCAAGTGGTTTGTGATATGATATGGCCAAAGTTGTGATGAATGATGAATGATCTATATGTGATGTATGAGATGTTCATGCTATTGTAATAGGAATCACGACTTGCATGTCGATGAGTATGACAACCGGCAGGAGCCATAGGAGTTGTCTTTATTCTTTTAATGACCTGCGTGTCATCGAGAAACGCCATGTAAATTACTTTACTTTATTGCTAAATGCGTTAGCCATAGTAGTAGAAGTAATAGTTGGCGAGCAACTTCATGGAGACACGATGATGGAGATCATGATGATGGAGATCATGGTGTCAAGCCAGTGACAAGATGATCATGGAGCCACAAGATGGAGATCAAAGGAGCTATGTGATATTGGCCATATCATGTCACGTTTATTATTTGATTGCATGTGATGTTTATCATGTTTTGCATCTTGTTTACTTAGAACGACGGTAGTAAATAAGATGATCCCTCACAATAAATTCAAGAAGTGTTCCCCCTAACTGTGCACCGTTGCGACAGTTCGCTGTTTCAAAACACCACGTGATGATCGGGTGTTTTATTCAGACGTTCACATACAACGGGTGTAAGACAGATTTACACATGCAAACACTTAGGTTGACTTGACGAGCCTAGCATGTACAGACATGGCCTCGGAACACAGAAGACCGAAAGGTCGAGCATGAGTCGTATAGAAGATACGATCAACATGAAGATGTTCACCGATGTTGACTAGTCCGTCTCACGTGATGATCGGACACGGTCTAGTTTGACTCGGATCATGTAATACTTAGATGGATAGAGGGATGTCTAATCTAAGTGGGAGTTCACTAATAACTTGATTAGTTGAACTTAATTATCATGAACTTAGTCTAAAATCTTTGCAATATGTCTTGTAGATCAAATGGCCAACGTAGTCCTCAACTTCAACGCGTTCCTAGAGAAAACTAAGCTGAAAGACGATGGCAGCAACTATACGGACTGGGTCCGGAACCTGAGGATCATCCTCATAGCTGCCAAGAAAGATTATGTCCTACAAGCACCGCTTGGTGACGCACCCGTTCTCCCTGCAGAACAAGATGTTATGAACGCTTGGCAGGCACGTTTCGATGACTACTCCCTCGTTCAGTGCGGCATGCTTTACAGCCTAGAGCCGGGGCTCCAAAAGCGTTTTGAGAGACATGGAGCATATGAGATGTTCGAAGAGCTGAAAATGGTTTTCCAAGCTCATGCCCGGGTCGAGAGATATGAAGTCTCCGACAAATTCTTCAGCTGTAAGATGGAGGAAAACAGTTCTGTCAGTGAGCACATACTCACTATGTCTGGGTTGCATAACCGCTTGACTCAGCTGGGAGTTAATCTCCCGGATGATGAGGTCATTGACAGAATCCTCCAGTCGCTTCCACCAAGCTACAAGAGCTTTGTGATGAACTTCAATATGCAGGGGATGGAAAAGACCATTCCTGAAGTATTTGCTATGCTGAAATCAGCGGAGGTAGAAGTCAGGAAGGAACATCAAGTGTTGATGATCAATAAAACCACTAAGTTCAAGAAAGGCAAGGGTAAAAAGAGCTTCAAGAAGGACGGCAAGGAGGTTGCCGCGCCCGGCAAGCAAGCTGCCGGGAAGAAGCCAAAGAGTGGACCCAAGCCCGAGACTGAGTGCTTTTATTGCAAGGGAAGCGGTCACTGGAAGCGGAACTGCCCTAAGTACTTAGCGGATAAGAAGGCCGGCAAAACCAAAGGTATATGTGATATACATGTAATTGATGTGTACCTTACTAGTGCCCGTAGTGGCTCCTGGGTATTTGATACCGGTGCAGTTGCTCACATTTGTAACTCAAAGCAGGGGCTGTGGAATAAGCGGAAACTGGCAAAGGACGAGGTGACGATGCGCGTCGGGAATGGTTCCAAGGTCAATGTGATCGCCGTCGGCACGCTGCCTCTGCATCTCCCTTCGGGATTAGTTTTAAACCTTAATAATTGTTATTTAGTGCCAGCTTTGAGCATGAACATTGTATCGGGATCTCGTTTAATTCGAGATGGCTACTCTTTTAAATCTGAGAATAATGGTTGTTCCATTTTTATGAGAGATATGTTTTATGGTCATGCTCCTATGGTGAATGGTTTATTCCTTATGAATCTCGAACGTGATGCTACACATGTTCATAATGTGAGTACCAAAAGAAGTAAGGTTGATAATGATAGTCCCACATACTTGTGGCACTGCCGCCTTGGTCACATAGGTGTCAAACGCATGAAGAAGCTCCATGCTGATGGACTTTTAGAGTCTCTTGATTATGAATCATTTGACACGTGCGAACCATGCCTTATGGGTAAAATGACCAAGACTCCGTTCTCAGGAACAATGGAGCGAGCAACCGACTTATTGGAAATCATACATACTGATGTGTGCGGTCCGATGAGTGTTGAGGCTCGCGGTGGCTATCGTTATGTTCTCACCCTCACTGATGATTTAAGTAGGTATGGGTATATCTACTTAATGAAACACAAGTCTGAGACCTTTGAAAAGTTCAAGGAATTTCAGAGTGAGGTTGAAAATCAACGTGACAGGAAAATCAAGTTTCTACGATCAGATCGTGGAGGAGAATACTTGAGTCACGAGTTTGGGGCACACTTAAGAAAATGTGGAATAGTTTCACAACTCACGCCGCCTGGAACACCTCAGCGTAATGGTGTGTCCGAACGTCGTAATCGCACTCTGTTAGATATGCTGCGATCTATGATGTCTCTTACCGATTTACCGCTTTCTTTTTGGGGCTATGCTTTAGAGACTGCCGCATTCACTTTAAATAGGGCTCCGTCGAAATCCGTTGAGACGACACCGTATGAATTATGGTTTGGGAAGAAACCTAAGCTGTCGTTTCTAAAAGTTGGGGGATGCGATGCTTATGTCAAGAAACTTCAACCTGAAAAGCTCGAACCCAAGTCGGAAAAATGCGTCTTCATAGGATACCCAAAAGAAACTATTGGGTACACCTTCTACCTCAGATCCGAAGGCAAGATCTTTGTTGCCAAGAATGGGTCCTTTCTGGAGAAAGAGTTTCTCTCGAAAGAAGTAAGTGGGAGGAAAGTAGAGCTTGATGAAGTATTACCTCTTGAACCGGAAAATGGCGCAACTCAAGAAAATGTTCCTGAGGTGCCTGCACCGACTAGAGAGGAAGTTAATGATCAAGATACTTCTGATCAAGCCCCTACTGAAATTCGAAGGTCCACAAGGACACGTTCCGCACCAGAGTGGTACGGCAACCCTGTCTTGGAAATCATGCTGTTAGACAATGGTGAACCTTCGAACTATGAAGAAGCGATGGCGGGCCCAGATTCCGACAAATGGCTGGAAGCCATGAAATCCGAGATAGGATCCATGTATGAAAACAAAGTATGGACTTTGACTGACTTGCCCGTTGAGCGGCGAGCCATAGAAAATAAATGGATCTTTAAGAGGAAGACAGACGCGGATGGTAATGTGACCATCTATAAAGCTCAGCTTGTCGCTAAGGGTTATCGACAAGTTCAAGGGGTTGACTACGATGAGACTTTCTCACCGGTAGCGAAGCTGAAGTCTGTCCGAATCATGTTAGCAATTGCCGCATTCTATGATTACGAAATATGGCAAATGGACGTCAAAACGGCATTCCTTAATGGTTTCCTTAAGGAAGAATTGTATATGATGCAGCCGGAAGGTTTTGTCGATCCTAAGAATGCTGACAAAGTGTGCAAGCTCCAACGCTCGATTTATGGGCTGGTGCAAGCATCTCGGAGTTGGAACATTCGCTTTGATGAGATGATCAAAGCATTTGGGTTTACACAGACTTATGGAGAAGCCTGCGTTTACAAGAAAGTGAGTGGGAGCTCTGTAGCATTTCTCATATTATATGTAGATGACATACTGTTGATGGGAAATGATATAGAACTCTTGGACAGCATCAAGGCCTACTTGAATAAAAGTTTTTCAATGAAGGACCTTGGAGAAGTTGCTTATATATTAGGCATCAAAATCTATAGAGATAGATCGAGACGCCTCATAGGTCTTTCACAAAGCACATACCTTGATAAGATATTGAAGAAGTTCAATATGGATCAATCCAAGAAGGGGTTCTTGCCTGTGTTACAAGGTGTGAAATTGAGCTCAGCTCAATGTCCGACCACGGCAGTAGATATAGAAGAGATGAGCGTCATCCCCTATGCCTCAGCCATAGGTTCTATTATGTATGCCATGCTGTGTACCAGACCTGATGTAAACCTTGTCGTAAGTTTGGTAGGAAGGTACCAAAGTAATCCCGGCAAGGAACACTGGACAGCGGTCAAGAATATCCTGAAGTACCTGAAAAGGACTAAGGAAATGTTTCTCGTTTATGGAGGTGACGAAGAGCTCGTCGTAAAGGGTTACGTCGACGCTAGCTTCGACACAGATCTGGATGACTCTAAGTCACAAACCGGATACGTGTATATTTTGAATGGTGGGGCAGTAAGCTGGTGCAGTTGCAAGCAAAGCGTCGTGGCGGGATCTACATGTGAAGCGGAGTACATGGCAGCCTCGGAGGCAGCACATGAAGCAATATGGGTGAAGGAGTTCATCACCGACCTAGGAGTCATACCCAATGCGTCGGGGCCGATCAAGCTCTTCTGTGACAACACTGGAGCTATTGCACTTGCCAAGGAGCCCAGGTTTCACAAGAAGACAAGGCACATCAAGCGTCGCTTAAACTCCATTCGTGAAAATGTTCAAGATGGAGACATAGAGATTTGTAAAGTACATACGGACCTGAATATAGCAGATCCGTTGACTAAACCTCTCCCTAGAGCAAAACATGATCAACACCAGAATTCTATGGGTGTTCGATTCATCACAATGTAACTAGATTATTGACTCTAGTGCAAGTGGGAGACTGTTGGAAATATGCCCTAGAGGCAATAATAAAAGCATTATTATTATATTTCCTTGTTCATGATAATTGTCTTTATTCATGCTATAATTGTGTTATCCGGAAATCGTAATACATGTGTGAATAACAGACATCGACATGTCCCTAGTGAGCCTCTAGTTGACTAGTTCGTTGATCAACAGATAGTCATGGTTTCCTGACTATGGACACTGGATGTCATTGATAACGAGATCACATCATTGGGAGAATGATGTGATGGACAAGACCCAATCCTAAACATAGCACAAGATCGTATAGTTCGTTTGCTAGAGTTTTCCAATGTCAAGTATCTTTTCCTTAGACCATGAGATCGTGTAACTCCCGGATACCGTAGGAGTGCTTTGGGTATGCCAAACGTCACAACGTAACTGGGTGACTATAAAGGTAGACTACGGGTATCTCCGAAAGTGTCTGTTGGGTGACATGGATCAAGACTGGGATTTGTCACTCCGTATGACGGAGAGGTATCACTGGGCCCACTCGGTAATGCATCATCATAATGAGCTCAGAGTGACCAAGTGTCTGGTCACGGGATCATGCATTACGGTACGAGTAAAGTGACTTGCCGGTAACGAGATTGAACGAGGTATTGGGATAGACAAAGGGAATAGCGTACGGGATTGATTAAATCCTCGACATCGTGGTTCATCCGATGAGATCATCGTGGAGCATGTGGGAGCCAACATGGGTATCCAGATCCCGCTGTTGGTTATTGACCGGAGAGTCGTCTCGGTCATGTCTGCTTGTCTCCCGAACCCGTAGGGTCTACACACTTAAGGTTCAGTTATGCTAGGGTTGTAGGGATATGTATATGCAGTAACCCGAATGTTGTTCGGAGTCCCGGATGAGATCCCGGACGTCACGAGGAGTTCCGGAATGGTCCGGAGGTAAAGATTTATATATGGGAAGTCCTGTTTCGGGCATCGGGACAAGTTTCGGGGTTATCGGTATTGTACCGGGACCACCGGAAGGGTCCCGGGGGTCCACCGGGTGGGTCCACCTGTCCCGGGGGGGCCACATGGGCTGTAGGGGGTGCGCCTTGGCCTAATGGGCCAAGGGCACCAGCCCCACATAGGCCCATGCGCCTAGGGTTTAAGGGGGAAAGAGTCCTAGGAGGGGAAGGCACCTCCTAGGTGCCTTGGGGGGGAGGGAAACCCCCCTTGGCCGCCGCACCCCCTAGGAGATTGGATCTCCTAGGGACGGCCACCCGCCCTTGGCCCTCCTATATATAGTGGGGGAGAGGAGGGACTTCATACCTGAACGCCTTGGCCTTTGGTTGCCTCCTTCTCCCTCCCCAACACCTCCTCCACCTCCATAGTGCTTAGCGAAGCTCTGCCGGAGTACTGCAGCTCCATCAACACCACGCCGTCGTGCTGCTGCTGGTGCCATCTCCCTCAACCTCTCCTCCCTCCCTTGCTGGATCAAGAAGGAGGAGACTTGGCTGTTCCGTACGTGTGTTGAACGCGGAGGTGCCGTCCGTTCGGCGTTGGTCATCGGTGATTTGGATCACGTCGAGTACGACTACATCATCACCGTTCTTTTGAACGCTTCCGCTCGCGATCTACAAAGGTATGTAGATGCATCTAATCACTCATTGCTAGATGAACTCCTAGATGATCTTGGTGAAACGAGTAGGAAAATTTTTGTTTTCTGCAACGTTCCCCAACAACAGGTTCATCGGCATGCTCCAGTATGATCAATCAGGAGAGCTGTACATGTTCTATGCTATTATACCAGAGAGAGAGTAGCTAGCAGGAGTGATTTACCTAGTTCTTCATGCTGCTCTTAATTAGTACTTGTCCTTTCATGTCCGTGTTCTTCGTTCTGAACTTAAGTGATTTGTTTTTGTGGTGTTATATATAAACGCTTATAATATCATGACAATCATATTGAACTCGATCAATAATATTTTTGCTTCTGGTACAAGTGAATGTTTCTTCTTTAAGCTAGTAGTGCTGGTGGTGATTAGATAGCTAGTTAATTATTATATCATTTAATGAAAGAAACCGCAGATTAGTTTTAGCTGGATGAATCCTACCTAGCTAAGTGATCAAGTATATGCCATATCCGTATATATTATAGTTGATCAAGTATAATATGGATATGGCATATACTCTAGCTAGCTAGCTATAGAGATATCCAATAATGCATCCAGTCGAAACTAATCCGCGGTACTTTCACCTAATGATTTAACAACTCATTATAATGTAAAACAATCACTAAATTAAATTGAAAACACAAAATTAAAGAAAAATAAAAAAACACCCAAACATTTAGTACCGGTTGGTGTTACCAACCGGTACTAATGCCCTCCACGCAAACGGGCCTGGCTCATGCCACGTGGTGGCACTTTAGCACGGGTTCGTGATGAACCGGTACTAAAGTCCGGGGACCTATAGTCCCCACTCTTTAGTGCCGGTTGGCGAACCGGCACTAAAGGCCGGTTCTGCACTAGTGGTAGAGTATTCAACCCAAATTTATTGATTTGACACAAGGGGAGCCAAAGAATATTCTCAAGTATTAGCAGTTGAGTTGTCAATTCAACCACACCTGGATAACTTAGTATCTGCAGCAAAGTATTTAGTAGCAAAGTAGTATAATAGTAATGGTAATAGTGGCAAAAGTAAAGATAGCAGTTTTGTAGTAGTTGTAACAGTAGCAACGGAAAAGTAAATAAGCGAAGCACAATATGTGAAAAGCTCGTAGGCATTGGATCGGTGATGGATAATTAAGTCGGATGCGATTCCTCATGTAATAGCTATAACATAGAGTGACACAGAACTAGCTCCAGTTCATCAATGTAATGTATGCATGTATTCCGAATATAGTCATACGTGCTTATGGAAAGGAACTTGCATGACATCTTTTGTCCTACCCTCCCGTGGCTGTGGGGTCCTAACAGAAACTAAGGGATATTAAGGCCTCCTTTTGATAGAGAACCGGGCCAAAGCATTAGCACTTACTGAATACATGAACTCCTCAAACTATGGTCATCACCGAGAAGTATCCCGATTATTGTCACTTCGGGGTTGTCGGATCATAACACATAATAGGTGACTATAGACTTACAAGATAGGATCAAGAACTCACATATATTCATGAAACCATAATAGGTTCATATCTGAAATCATGGCACTCGGGCCTAGTGACAAGCATTAAGCATAGCAAAGTCATAGCAACATCAATCTCAGAACATAGTGGATACTAGAGATCAAACCCTAACAAAACTAACTTGATTACATGGTAAATCTCATCCAACCCATCACCGTCCAGCAAGCCTACGATGGAATTACTCACGCACGGCGATGAGCATCATGAAATTGGTGATGGAGGATGGTTGATGATGACGACGGCGATGAATCCCCCTCTCCGGAGCCCCGAACGGACTCTAGATCAACCCTCCCAAAAAAGATTAGGGCTTGGCGGTGGCTCCGTACCGTAAAACGTGATGAAACTTTCTCTCTAATTTTTTCTCCGCGAAGCGGAATATATAGAGTTGGAGTTGAGGTCGGTGGAGCATCAGGGGGGCCACGAGACAGGGGGCGCGCCCCCACCCTCATGGACAGGGTGTGGCCCCCCTGGCCTTGATTCTTTCGCCAGTATTTTTTATATTTTCCAAAAGTTATCTCCGTGGATTTTCAGGTCATTTCGAGAACTTTTGTTTTCTGCACAATAAACAACACCATGGCAGTTCTGCTGAAAACAGCGTCAGTCCGGGTTAGTTTCATTCAAATCATGCAAGTTAGAGTCCAAAACAAGGGCAAAAGTGTTTGGAAAAGTAGATACGTTGGAGACATATCAATGACAAAGAACCTAACCTACTGTGACAAACGTGTATCATCACGGAAGTGTTTTTTGTGCATGCCAGTCAAACCCATGGTGCAAGAGTTGGAGGTGGACCCTGTTTCAACTCAGGCCCAATTTAACTTTGCCTTGGGCTTGCACGGTAACTAGTGTTTTCTTCCGTTGCAACGCAGGGGCCTTTTTGCTATTAAGAGTAATATAAATTATAGATGTGTTTGTTATCTTAGAGCACATCCAATAGATGATGTAGAATACATCACCAAAAAGTGTTAGATGTAAAATTATATCACCAAAAAACACCCGACTCTAACAGATGATGTATAAGAGCATCTCGAATAGAAGATGTATATTTGGAGATGTAAAAGTAGGTGTTGTATATTTACATCACCAAAAAGTGCTTTGTACATCTCCAAAAAAGTCCCGACTTCAACAGATGTTGTATATTTGGTGATGTAAAAACTAATCCAACAGATGATGCATATTAGAAGATGTAAAACGACCGACAGCTGTGCGACAGCCTACAACGCACTACAACCATTGTACAACCACACTCTTTCGAATGAAAATCATCATATAGATATATAAATGAGCAATATTTTCAGATTTAACATGAACTCAACTTCCATAACAAACATAGTTCGTAATCCAACAAATAAAAGTGCATCATATCAATGAAAGTTCTTGGTCCAACAAACTAAAATGCACATAAAGATAAGATCCAACATGACATCTCAATTTTCATCCTCTCCATTGTCACTTATCACATTGTGGACATTGGCATCATCATCATAATCAATGGCTTCTTTGTTGATGTTTTCATGCGTTGATGCATCGATGCCGCCACCTCCACCGGAAGCACCCCCAATGCCACTCGTGTTGCCATCGAAGCCACCTCCCATGCCACTCATGTTGCCACCGAAGCCACCTCCCATGCCACCAATATTTCCAGCGAACCCACCTCCCATGCCACCGAAGCCACCATCCATGTTGCCACTGAAGCGACATCCCATGTTTCCACCAAAGGCACCACCCATATTTCCACCAAAGGCACCACCCATGGCACCTCCCATCATGTTCATGTACCCGCCCATTCCACCGCCCATGGCACCTCCCATTCCTCTCCCCATCATGTTTCTCATGAGCATTTGCTTCTTCATGATCATTTCATCGCAACAAAGCTCGACATATGCCTTTGCTTTGGGGTCGAAGCCACTTGTGTCCATGAACATAAACTTGAGTGCCTTGTCCTCCACCATCTTGAGCTCTTCGACCACCACCTTTCTCTCCCCAACTGCCGCCAACCTCTCCTCATCCACCGCCCTCTTCTCCTCGGCCGCAGCCCTCCATCGCTCTACCCCCCTCTCCTCCATTTCTTTTAACTTCAACATTTTTACTTCGGCATACTCTTTCCTGGCAATGACAATGGCGTCAAATCCTTCTTTAAGATCATTGTTTTCGGCCTCGGACCCTTTACTTCTTTACTTCCATCCGGCCTATATGATTTGGTCGCCAAGTGAGGAGTGGGGCTCCTTCTTCTCTCCTCACCACCACCATCACCATCATCCTCATGATCGACAACCAAACTTTCTTCTTTGTAGTATCAAAATCTTCTCGATTCTTTCACTTCTCATCCTTGATATCTTAGTAGCAATGATGGAAAGTGAAGGCTTTTCCTTTCTTTTTCCTGTTCTCTCCGTTCTTGTTTCTTTCTTAGAACAAGCCTTGTAGAATCATTTTCTACAAGAAAACAACAAAAGTACCAACATCAAATTAGGAACATATGCATAATACCAAGCAATGAAGGACACAAAACTAGCAAGCAATTACCATGTCACTATCACCACAACCACTAGGATTCATGCGATCAACATCAACAAAGCAACCCACCCACTTTTGGCATTTGCCGTTAATGGTGCCCCAACATTGACGAATAGAATCCCTTGATTGAATGTGCCCACTAGTGTTGCACCCGTTGAAGATTTCTTGATGCGGTCCCAACAGGCGGTGGCGGCTTGGTCAGTCCCCACTGATGCATTAAGAGAGATTCGCTTCCACGCGCTGCAATCAACACATCATCGGCGTTGGTATAATTTGCGGTTCTTCCGTTGGCAATAAACCCCTTGTCGTCCATGTCGAGATTATCATAATCAAATTGAGTATCATATTCTTGTGATGCATACTCTTGAGAGATAATCTTCGTTTGCGACCTATGCCGCGCGCATGAATGCTTCGTCATCAAGACTACAAATGGAAGTACACACAATCTCACATTCTATTCATAACAGAAATGAAAAGAACAAGCAAAAAGAAAAAAGGTTTTTTTTACCTTAGTGACATTTCATCGAGCACGTTGGAAGTGGTGGCCGCAGGTGTGGCCAGGGGTCTCCACCATGGCCGACAACGTGGCTTGCAGTGGCGGAGGAGGAGGCGACCCATGTCCGGTGGTAGTTGTTGCGGTCGTCGGTGGCATCGAATCAGCCGAAGTAGCCCGAGATGGAGCAGCGGCAGGGTTGCGCGCCACCACCACGGGTTTTGGATGCCGTTTGCTTCTTCGTCGGCGGTGTACCGGTTCCCGCGCCGACGACCTGCCGGGATGGGGCGAAACCGACGGGACGGGATGGGGGCGGCATGGCGGCGGTGGGGGAGGGATCGAGGAAGGTCGTAGCGCTGGTGGCAGCCGCGACGTGGTGGCTCAAACCGACAGAGGCAGCGACGAGGTCGTCGGAGTCGGCCATGGGGCCTGGCGGCGGCCAGTGGGCGGCATGTGGGAGGCGGGTGGGAGTCGGGTGGGAAGATGGAAGTTTCATATTCAGATTTGGCGGTTGGGGTTTGGCACGCGGCTGGGCGTTTTACATCACCAGGCGGCTGGTGATGCAAATTTGGATCTCCAAGTGTTGTATTCTTGGAGGAGGTTTCACCCAAAGTTCCCGGACGGCTTCGTCAACACCCTGAAGAAGCCGGTCTTGTTCTCAGAGACCTTCTTTGGCGTCATGGTGGCGGCGCAGGTGCAACTTCTAGACGCCCGACGAAGTTGAGGCGCACAATGGCCAAAAATCGAGCGATGGTACGGTGGCGACCGAGCGGGTGCGACTTTCAAGCAGAGAAGCTCCAAACCGCGCTACGACGGTGGAACTCCAAACACGTCAGATCTTAGGCGTGGGGCGACGGAAAAGTGGCGGCTCCGATGACGGCAAGGGTGAGGAGGCCGGAGGCTGTGAGGACGACGATGAAGAAGCTTGAATCCCGTGGCGACGACGGAGCGGCGGAAATGCGACGGATACGACAGCGGCAGGGGTGTGGAGGTCGGATCTGGCGGCGACGGAGTGCAGCGGGGTCCGGTGGGCGGGCGGCATGGTGCAACGGGAGGCAAGGCAGCGACCTCACGGTGTGTGGGGGAAGTGAGGCACTGTCAGTTTGATGTTCCGGGCTGCTGGCCGTTTTACATCTGGCGTGGTCAGGTAATGTATATTTGCATCACTTGTGATGCATTTTACATCAAATGTATAATTTGAGTAGAATTCTTTTTGCATCTACATCATGGAGAGACGTTTTTTTAACACGGTACAGACGCAAGCGCTCATATACACACGCATACACTCACCCCTATGAACACACACACGCACACCCTATTTCTATGAGCATCTCCGAAAGACTGAGGGGGTGTTTGCTTGCAAGAGACTAGACTTTTCTAGTCCCGGCGACTAAAGAAAAAAAACCTCCAGTAGATTCTTTTTCTAGTCCCTTTTTCCGTTTGGTTACATAAATACTAAAAGAGACTTTTTTTAGTCTAGTCCGTATAACCAAACACCCCCTGAGCCGTGCATCGTCGGAAATTTTGAAATAAATCTAGAAATAAATGTGAGCACTAGGACTTAACTCTAGTGGGTTGGAGATATCACAGTCCCTCTAACCGTCCAGCCAGGTTGGTGCGCATGGAGAGATGTTTTTGAGATATATATTGCGATTATTTTTACACGAGAACATGGGGTAGTCAGAAAGCATTTCCCTTTTTTTTACACGAAGAAAAGGATAAATGTCGAAAAAGGCGTAACAAAAGCTCCGCCCCACTTTCCCCCAATGGCGCAGTCGGCTCACTCCCACACGAGCACTCGCTTACCCTAGCTTCAACGCCAGCGCGCACCTCCGCTTCCCTTTGTTCGACGATGGCGTCCACACCGCCGCCGGTAATCGGCAAGGCGGGAAACCTCACTGTCTTCATCACGCCCCCGGCCACGCCGCCGCCAGTGGATACCCCGACCTCTCGTTCGGCCGAGTCGCCAGGATCTGAGTTTTCCACCCCCAATTCCACTCCCCGTTCGGTGGCGTCTCCTGCGTCCCCGCCGCCAGAGCATATAGCCACATCGCCTCCGCCGGCCAAGATGGTCTCGCCGCCTCCGCCGGTCAAGACGGTCTCCCCGCCACTGCCGCCAGCCAAGCTGTTCCAGGCCTCGCCAGTGCAGGTGCCTCCGCCGCAGTTCGAGAAGGCAGAGGCTAGGACGGATGGATCGGCGTTCGGCTTCTTCTGGGACGCGGTTTTGCGCGTGCAAGAAGGTGACCCGGGAGAGTGTTTGGTGCGTTAAATTTGTATATTCTTTTGATATGTGGTTTTGATCTGTGTGTTTTTCCACTCCATGTGCAGCGCACGCAAGCTTGGATGAGTACATTTCGAATTGGTTCGGGCTGGATCAATCCAAGTACCAGTGGGCGCTCAACGACTATTACGAGAGCACCGGAAAGGTTCTTGCCTTCACTTTCAACTCTAAAATTTGTGCTTCTCTTGTATTGTTACGCTCACCCGATTGTCTGATCTGTATCCGGGACTTCGATTAGATGCAAATTTACGGTGGTTTGGGGTTAACTCAGCGAAGATCCATATCTCCTGTGCGTCCAACTGGACTGCACTGTCCTTGCTTCTGTACGGAACTGGAATGCTGTAGCTTATTCTTGTGAGGCTAATTCTTGGTGGTAGACAATTAGCTGTCACCGGTTGTGATCATGTGTGTGATTTAGTGCCATTTAAGGTTTGCAAAATGTTGATAGAGACGTGCTGTCTGTTCGGTCGTGTGCTGCCAAAAGCTGTTTTGGGGAATATTTGCAAGTTGCAACGCATTTGAATGGTGGTTGTGCTTTAGGGCGTCCCCTTTTTTCTTAGGTCAGATCACTTAGTAGTCAGCTGTGTCTTCACTTTTGTTAGTGTTTTGTAGAATTTTTCTGTCAGAGGGTTTTTATTGAACTTTTCTGTCATAGTGTTTTTAATCCATGTTTATTCCACGGCATCTCTTTCTTTGTGGATGTAGTTACGGCTTTCTTTTGGTGGTCCACCACGTTTGGGCTTGATTAAGTATTCATGGTAAGAGTTGTAAGCGTGTGTTGGTTTAGATTGGATTCTGCAGCTGTGACTTGTGTCTTGATGGTTGTGACTTGTATAGCTTTATTGATGCCTCAAATGGGCCTTTGTCATATATGGTTGTACTTGAAAATGAATTTGAGATGCCATCCATCATGCTGGAGGATGCGCAAATGACGTATTATAAAATCCAAGTGAGGTACAGAAAGCTTCATCTCCTAGAGAAGCTGCCGATTGATCTTAAAATAAGATAACTGTAATTTCCACACTATGTGTACTTGTTCTTTTGAGATTCACCCGCACTCCACACTTTGAAACTTCACATTGCTACTAATATGTTAATTTTTTTCTTAATAATTTCTATCTTTTACCACCCTGTAGACGGGGATTAGGTCATAAAATTGAATTGCTATTTAAGGCCGTCCACGCCAATTAGTAAAATAGTAAGAAATTGTTAGCATGTGATTATATGTCCATTTTTATAGTACAGAGTTAGTATGCATCAAGATGTGACAGGCTTGCTCTTTCTTGTTATTGGCTTCTTTATTGTGGTATAAGCACATTGCTGATTTTCAACAAAAAAGTACCTTCTGGTTATTTAGAATGATGCTAGGCACAAATTCGTGGTTGAATATTGGATGTTGTGAATTGGGAGTACCTTTGTACTATTAGACCAAGTGCGACCTTCCGTTTGAACTTCGTGAAAAATGTCAGGAATTATGTCCATGCATCTTATCTACCCATTAAAGCTGCTTACAGTTATAGCTGCATGCTATTTTTGTTCAAAACTCGTGGAGTGTGTATGTAAAAATCATTTATCGACATCATCTGTATTTGATTCTGTATCAACTTGCAGTAGCAGTCGGTGTTGTTCCGTCTTTTTTTTGGACCAGTTTGAAGCATGCAAAACCTTTCATCACAATGTTCCACAAACTCTTTGTAAATCGGATTATCTCACATGGTAATTTCATAGGAGAATTGTAGGCCATCAACTATAAATTGGATTTTCTCCACTAGGGCTTCTTTCCACCCTATGATCTCTCCACTAAACCCAATATGAAAAGTTCTGGAAAAAATTGAAATCTGTCATGGATGTTCATGAAGACATGAAAACTACGCTAACAAATTGCTATGCGGAGACGCAAAACTTGTTTATTTTGTGTATGGCGCATTGGTGTGGGCCTAGATCCACAATGGGATAACTACGGTGCTGAAGATAGCCAGACATTGTGGCTGCAAGGGATTGGGTAGACATTCGTTGAGTTGGGAAACCGGGAGAGAGTAGGTTGATTATTCTTGCGTGTCTCAAACATAGATTCATGACATCCTTGTATAGTGGATGCTAAAGTCCTTTTCCTTTCCTAACACAATGTAGACTCCTAATAGACTAGACTTCAATCTTAAAACTTCCTAATACATTACTATTTCTAAAAGACTCTCTCGCCCTTTCATTCGCTTGCTGTTGCATATCCTTGATCAACACGGGGCGTCCTGTTATTCCAATACACCCATAGCATTGGCTTCTTGCTGGCAGGCCGGCTGCAACTAAGTACCGAACCACCATATGCTGATGTCCATAACACTACACCCCACCTGGACAAGCAGCTTATCCTCAAGCTGCAGGTGGCGGCCATGGTTGCAGCCCACTGTACCCCCATCTACGTGGAAGGTTGTGGCGCAGGTGCCTTGTATTGTAGATGTGCACATAACTAAAATTTATTTTTGGTTTGCTTACTTCTACTTCCTGCCAGCTCTTTAGAAACCAAATGTATGGCTCCTCCGATGCTTGTTTAGTACATGACCCATGGAAAATTTGTTTTGCGGAAATACCTCTTATTGACAAGAAATATGGAGCCTCCTTTCCTTTGATGCCGGAAATCCACATTGTCTGGCATATATCCTTGCAAATCTTCAGGATCGAATGCATACATGCAGCTTCCTCTTTTTCTAGTACGGTAAACAAGTCCAAGCGGGGACGTTGGTTTCTTGTTCCTCATGATCCTCAAGCCGAATAAAAGTCCATGGCCATGGGCATGATTCATCCAAATTGCTGGCAGGTGCCGACCCAGATGTCTTGCCTCTGGTTGCCTTTGCAAGAACCGTCAATTTTAAGTTCGCCAAGGCGGTTGCTGTCGCTGCTGTTATGTGTACCACAGCTGCTGCATCTAGCTTTCCTGCTGTTAGTTTGGCTGCACCTGCCTCTGCCGCTCTCCACGCAACTGTTTTAGTGCTTAAATGTGTTTGCTTGTGGCGGCTGATCCGTTGCTGCTTGTGCCTTTGAAGCCTCTGCTGCTTCTTGCTGATGGGCCGCCAACACCACTGCATTATGTCGTGTCACCACTGTCAACTTGGCTCTGTCAATGTAGCACTGCTCAATATAGGGATTAACCTAGTATCACGCTCACAACAGCCGTCGTAGGTGTTGCGACCTTGTCAACTCCTGAAAGCTCGTGCTGCATCATGGTCTAAACCATATTTGATGGAGATCATGATCTTTGACTTTACTGGAAAAATTCAATTGTCTCCCCTGCTCCATATGGATCAAAGACTTAATGAAGCACATTCTCTGTGATAGGGTAGATACCATGCTGTATCATGACGCGAGTGATCTTTCATGATATCGTCTTGGCAGCAAAAGCCATTGTGGTCTGCTCTGATACGAAATTTTGTGATCCTAGATCCACAACCGGATAACTACCATGCTGAAGCGTGGGATTGTGTGGGCATAGGGTTTATTCTGAGTGAGTAACCGGGAGAGGTTAGATTAATTGTTCTTGCTTGTCTCAAGCATAGATACATGACATCCTTATATAGCGGATGCTTAGGTCCCATTTCCTTTGGTAACACAATACAGACCCCTAATAAACTAGAATCATTCAATTCTAAACATCCTAAAAGACTCTCCCTTCAGTTTGCTTGCTGTTGCATGTGCTTGATCAACACGTGACCTCCTGTTACTGCAATATGTCCATAGCATTGACCTTCCTGCCATCCGGGCCAGTTGCAACTGAACTACCATAAACTAACATCCACAACACACTTGCAGCCATATATCTGCACCAAAATTTGCAAATATCCGTGTACTAACATGATAAACATCTCTGAAAATAACTGCGAGGATAATTGGAGTGGAGGTGCAGCAGCTGATGCATTTGCTGTACAGGGCATTGCCAATATTACAATGTTGCAAAATTAATTTGTTTTAATTGTTGGATGTCACACTAGTCCAAGTGTAGTGTTATAGTGATAGAAGGGGAAATATTATGGTTTTACTAGAATTCTCTGATTGAAAGATGTGTCTACAATATGATTGGTTTTTGAACTAGGGTGTTTTTGCTGCAGCCTTAATTTATGTGAATTGAGCTGTTAAATTTAGGTAGAAAGATATCTCTGAAAGATGTAATTTTCTATTATAGGATGATGATAGTGTCTGTTTGGACTTGCAGAAACTATTTCTATAATTGTTTAGACACAGGAAAATAAAATGCCATACTCTGCGTCTCATACTTTAACTACCTTAAGCGCCAAGTGCAATTCAGCACTTCGGATTGGTCATAACATGATAAAATTTGTAGCTGCCTCTCTAGATTCTATCTTCACTGGTTTCTTACAACCACGTTTGTGTAATTGCCAAATTGGTTCTGCATTTGTGCTGTTACTATTATACAGAAAACCATTGTTTATGCATTCCTGTATGGTGTACCCAAGTAAAAGTGTCATCAAATGAAGAAATAGAACTAGAATTTTACCGGTTATTTGTTCCGTAGGTTTGTATCCAAGATGCATTATTTCATGTTCATGATATTTACCACTGGATATAAATACCGAATCGAGTTTAGTTTATTGATTTTAAAAGCAACATTATTTAATTTTGTTCTCCAGTTAATTAACATTTCCCTTGTAATTATGTTCTCCAGTTAATTAACATTTTCCCCACTAATTATTGGCAGGAGATGGATTCGGGCAAGGCTGCCAAGACAACGGAGCTTAGTGGTAAGATGCAGAAAGTGTAGTGATATATATTTACGCGCTTGTCGGTAGCCAAGCTGCTATGTGTAAAGTTGGATTTGGAAGTGCATGGAAGCATGAAGGTCGTTGCCTCTTTTGCTACAACTAGCAGGATCAATCTGCCCGTGTCAAGGTATCAAGTCAGTCGAATTAACGAGTGTAAGCAATTTATTTGCTTCCTAAATTGTAGTCCTATAATCCTTTTCTGTTTGTATCGTGGAACACATTATGTTTGCAATGGCAAGCATTGATCTGTTAGAATGTTTGCTTGTGCAGTTCATAGGGTGTCAATTTTAATCTGCATTATCCATGTCACATTTGACCGACATTTGTGTTGTATCCGTGCAAAAAAAAAAGGTTATCTATCTGCTTTCGTGTCTTATTCAACTATTAACAATCTTATACAAAATGATCTCCAAAAAAAAAACAATCTTATACAAAATGGATTAACCTTTGCTGTCTGTTCAGCGATTTGCATATGTACCTGAATTCATCTTATTTTTGGGCCTAACGTAACTAATGGACATCTGATCTGTGCTGCAACTACACAGCTATGGTGATACTGATGCAAAGTGAAATTAACATAAAATTAGTAAATAAAATAACCATGTATGTGTGCAAAGAGTAATTAAATCTCACGTTACAAAATTAATACTCTCTGAATATTGGGATTGGGTGATATCTATATTCATATCTGATACTCCTATGTTCTGAAATACTCAAGATACATATGAATAGAACCCCAAAATATAAATCTGTTATTACCAGGTTAGATGGTTTTGATGCATACTTGTTTCAGTAATAAATTCGATTTCCTTCCTATTTCTTATGACTTTCTTCACTTCTTCAGAAGGTAGAGGTGAGGGGAGGTCTAGCGTGTAAATATTTCCTCACGACAAATTGAAAATTTCATTTGGTAAAACAACATTTTCCCTATTGGTAAAACGCCACACACCTGGACTAGTCCACAGGGATGAGAGGTAATAGAAGAAGAGGAGAAAGGAAAGATTGAGAGAGATTAACTAAGTACTCCCTCTGTTCCAAAATAAGTGTTGTGGTTTCACGACACCTATTTTGGAAGTGGGGGAGTAGTATATTTTAGTTTGAGAGTACTTGTACTATTTTTATTTCTAAGACATTGAAATGTTTTATTACCCTGACCTCTGCATGTTAGATACATATAAACAAATTTATCACATTGTTTACTAAAAAGAGATCAAACCTTTTTACAAAGGAAAAGTAAAAGATCAAACTTTGACATTGACCAAAGGAGGACAATTTAAACACATGGACCAAATAGGATGGTCATTGTCAGCTAAACGCTCTTATAATTCCTTTATAGAGGGAGTACTCAAAAGCTATCACTTGCGTCATCCAAATCCAAAACACTAATAATAATAAACTTGTGATTGAGTTTCTTCACGCCAAAGCTTCGTTGGCTCCTTGTACTGCGGCTTCAGTAATACTGTTCATATCATAGCTAATTGGTAGACACCTGCATATAAGAATACACTTTCTTTTATCAAAAGACGATAACGTTTGTACCACTCTCTATGCGATGATTAGTCGGTGAAATTTACCTGATCTGATTGAGGCGGTGAACAGCACAATCACGCACGACGAACACCTGGTACACTGGGATCACCGGCTGGTACACTATGACCGGCGCTACTGGCACCAGGAACACCGGAGCCGGGCGCGCCAGACTCCTCTGCATTGCCGCGTTGGGGGCGACATCTTGGTTCGCACGGGTGCTTCCGGCAGTTGTCGTAGTCGAAGACGTTGTGTCGTCCCCGGTCGACGGCGGTGACAGCGAAGGCGCCGATACGCTCCGATGGATGAGGGCCGGAGAGAGGGGCTGCGACGTGCCGTCCGGCAACTTTGTGGACAGCGAAGGCGCCGACGCACTTCGCCGCTTGAGCGAGGACAGAGACACCGGCGCCTCGGTGGGCGCCGCGACCGGCGTGCTTGGAGCGGGAGTGAAGAGCGCCTCGGGGAGCGGCGGCCGCCCATCCACGCGGACCACGAAGACCCGGACTTGGGGGACGTCCGCTGGGTTTGCGCAGAGCAGTTTGATATGGATGTCCCGGTATAGCACCCAGTCTAGCAGGTCCCGGACGTCGCCGGCGGTCACCACATCGTGGAGCGCGTCCAGGGGCTCGCCGGGGCGGACGTACTGGATAGCGATGTTGAAACAGCCCACGGCCGTGGCCAGCCGGTCGCGGAGCTCCTGCAGCGAGATGGACTGGCTGACCCTCACGACCTGGTGCTCGCCGCCGATGTACTGCGGTCCGCCGCCTTCGGAGAAGCGCTGGAGCTTCCCGCCGTAGCTTACCATCAACTTCCTGTAGCCGTATCGGGATTGTTCGGTCACCATGGCGCAGATGTTGTCGAGCGAGTTTCGAACTTCCAATCCAGGTAGTACGAGGGAGAGGGACCGAGCTGTATCCCTTCCACGTTTTCATCGTTACCAGACAGCCGGTCTGTTGAACGGGCTTGCATTGAACTCGGGCCACTTATCCGAAGCGGACACATGCAGGGTGGTACTTCGTCGTAGAAGAATACAACGTGTGGCAAGAGGCTACGGCGGATAGGTGCAGGGTGCAGAGTGTCACCAACTCCAAGCAATCGACTTCCATTATCACTCGTCACAATTCTCGTTCAATTATGGCTCCTTTACTTTTAAAGATTGGAGAGCTTAGTACTCAATTTTCCTCTTTTGTTATTCAACATGTAATCAGGTCAGCCAATTTACCGGCTCACTTGTGTGCCAAACATGCCTGCACACTTAATGTGACCGATAGTTGGCTTGACGAGACTCCTAGCTTCTTGGTGTCCAGCCTTCTGGCTGATTGTCCCAAGAATACGTTTACTCAATAAAGCTCTCTGAATTTCCCCGCAAAAAAAAAGATAGATGCAGGGTGGTACTCTTTTTTTGCGTTCAAACGTGAGAGCTTTTATTCAACGAACGAGGTCCTGGCATCATCAGCCAACAGGCTGGTGAGCAGGAAAGATGGTCTCGAGTCCGTCCAACACTCGGTAACCACCAGTGTGCATGCATGTTTTGCACAAAGGTGGGCCGGGACATTGGCCGCTCGCATTACATGTTGAATAACAAAAGAAGAAAAAGTAGCAGCTAGCTCTCCAATTTCTACAAGTAAAGGTGCCACCACATAAAGGCTGGTGTGGTGAGTGTTCCAGAGATTAACAATCTCTAGGCAATCCGTCTCCATGATCACATGTGAGAAACCCCGAAGATTTGCGAAGATAACACCTTCTCGGAGCGCGAGCGTCTCACCGATGAATGGATCCGTGACCCCAATATGAGGTTTGCTCCAAGCTCCCAACAAGGTTGTGTTTGAACGTGCTACGCCGCCCATGCCCACCTTGTCGGAGTCCATACTCAATGCTGCATCCGTGTTGATCTTGACCACCCCTGATTTCGGCGGTCTCCAACCATGACCTGGTAGCAGAACATCATGAGAGTGCGGGATATCCAGCAGTGCCAAGTCCTCCCTAATCCGCCTCACCGAAGTGAAGGGATCAAGCTGGTCATCATCATGAGTCACTCGATTCCTCGAGTGCCAGATTGCCCACATAACAGAAATCATTTGGGCCCTTTCAATGTCCATGAATTGATCATCACATATGATATCACGAGACCAAGTATCCGGATTCAGTCGCGGCCGTCGAATGCCAACGAGGCCATGAGCCTGCTCCCAGAAAAGTTTGGCATGAGAGCAATGCACTAAGGCGTGCATGAGATCCTCATCTATTGCATGGCAGACATTACATCTGCTTATAGGTTTGATATGACGATACCGAAACGTGCACTCATCTGGAAGAATATGACGAATGACCCGCCACCAGAATACACGTACCTTCGGCAATACCTTATAAGCTTCCAAAGCGACTTCCACATCCGTTCGTCGGTCTGTACTCAGTCGTGGAATAATACAACATGTGGCAAGAGGATACGGCGGATACGTGCAGGGTTGTACTCAGTCATGGAAGGATAGTACGACGTGTGGCAAGAGGCTATGTACACGTGTGAGCTGGCAGATTTTTAAGGTACGCTCATAACTGGCGAACGATCGCCAGGGAGGGTGGCACACGCGAACGTTTTAGGCGACAATTTTAGTTATGAAGGGGTGGCAATTTCTTCACAACGACATGACAATTTCTTCAGAGAAGACATTTTTGTTTAAACTGCTGCCGTTTGATTTTTCTTCACAACTAAAACTGCCATCGAATGACATTCGCTTGCCACTCCTCTCTCGGCAAACGTCAGCCAGGTAACATTACCGTCTCGAAAATCTTGTGTACGAATGGTGTTTTGGATGTTAATTAACTGCAGTCAAGAAATTCTTGATAACAGCCTAGTTACTTCTGAGTGTATTCATCATGGAAATGACCCTTCAATGAGCTAGTGTGCTTATAAACTGGATTTATCAATAGCTTATGAAAGGGGAAACGTCTGAAATCGGCGGACCGGCCGAAGCTTCGGCTGGCCGCGCCGCTCGCTCGCGTAGCCACCTCTTCCTTTTCTCCTCTCCACACGTCACTGGCCCCACGCACCGCCCCACTCCCATGCCTACCTTATCCCTTCGCCCCTGAGCTCCAGCACTCATTCCCCATCCGCATCTGCACGGACACCTGCTTCTTTCCTTGCAAAATCCCTCTCCTCTGCTGATCTCCAACGCAACTAAATCCCCCTCTCCACTAGCTGTGAATCACATCGGGCTGAAGGAAGGGGCACAGAGCTGCTGCTATGGGAGTCGGGGCGAGCAGGCGATCATGGAGATTGCAGCCAGCGAGCTACAACAGACCAGCCGTCGAGGTTGGTGATGGTCGGCGAGTGTCCATGGCGAGCATCAGCGGCGAGCTGTCAACGTCAACAAACGGGGGAGGGCGGCTGCGCGACGCGACGATGGTGGACGACCGAGCTAAAACCGCAAGTTGACGAGCTACCACCGGCTGGTGTGGATGTTACAACCGTTACGGGGTGAGCTGCAACCAGCAACGGAGTTGTTACTACCTCGACCGACAGGCGCGACGGCAGAGCACACGGGATGCTACAACCGTTCAGGCAGGAGCTGCAACCGCGCCCGGTTTTTGCTAGAATTGGTGACCACGGCGAGCTGCAAGGTGACCACAACGGGGCAGTGTTGCAACCACGACCAGGTTTGCTGGAACCGATGGGGCGATTTGCTGGCACCAACATCCAAAAATGTTTTCACCGGAATTCGTTCTTTTTGTACCAGTGATTTTTTGCTACAACCACATTTTTGTTTTGCTGGAACAAGCACCCAAAAATGCTTCTGCGGGAATTCGTTCTTTTTGTACCAGCATTTTTTTTTGCTACAGCCACAATTTTGTTTTGCTGGAACCAACATCCAAAAATGCTTCCACCGGAGTTTAATTCTTTGCTGGACCAGGGACTTTTGCTACAACCATAGCTTCAATTTGCTGGAACCAGGTCTTCAAATGATTCAACAGGGGCGGCGACACAGAGCTGTTTTTTGACAACTTTTCTTGTTGCGAGTGTCCATGGCGAGCATTAGTGGCGAGCACGGCGGCGGCTGTCGACGAAGACAAATGGGGGAGGGCGGCAGCGCAACGCGGCGATGGTGGACGGTTGCCATGTCCTGCGATATTTCTTCAGATCTGAACGCGAATGGGTGAGAAGGAAGAAAGCAACCTAGATAGATGAGGATCCAACAGCTCGTGGTGGGCCAATCGGGCGGCTGGGGCACGATCGGCCGAAACTTTGGGCCGGCGCGCCGACGCCTATCAGTTGCCTTATGAAATGGTAGACTGAAACTTCTTGAGGCAAATTATGGAAAAGCTTATGAAGGGTTATGATGATTACTGATAATTGTTGGTTCTAATGCATCACTAGGATGCAAACAACATGATAAAATTGCATCTAGATCTCTCACAATAACATGAAAAGAGATGTGTTTAGGGATCCTTTACGTGTCATGGAGGTCGGCATGATCGCTTGCTCGTTGTAGGCGATATTGATGGATGATGTAGAGGTTGTGGTCGATCTCCTGGATGTCTTGATCCCCTCAGGATGCCACCGACACTGGCCTGGGAGGCGGCGGCGGCTGGGGTATGTCTTCTCATTGCTGCAGCACCCCCAAGATCAGATAGGGTTTTTGAGATATAGGGAGGAGAAACCTGACGTGAATGTATGAATCGCGTAGGGGTAGCTCTCTCCCGTATCCCTCTATATAACGCCGTGCAACAGGGAACCTAAACCATAAGTTGGTTTGGATGCCCCCGATCAGGGCACATCAGTTGGAGATGAGGGGCACGTAAGTTGGTGTGTGGCCTATCTCTTAACGTTATTCTCTGTCCCTTTTTTCCTGTTAGGCTAATAGATCTAACTGCATGTTTAGCCGTCAGATCAATACCAACATTCTCCCCCTTGATCGTTAGGCTTAACTGCATCCGCCCATTCTTCATAGGAATGTTGTACCAAAGTGAGGTGTTAAAACAGCTCAAAACGCCGTAGAACCTCAACACTTATAGCACACCCGCCTATTTCGAAATGGATAACATTTTACTTATTGGGAGTGGTTTATTTTAATGGTCCTCTCATTCCAGAAGCATAAGGCTTCCAGTAATCCCATGTTGGCAACATGCTCACGGAAAATACTGGGTGGCAAACCTTTAGTTAGCGGATCCGCAAGCATATGCTTCATTCTTATATATTTAACATCAATTGTTTGATCCTGGATTCTATCTTTCACAACACGATACTTGATGTCAATGTGTTTGACAGCATCACTTGACCTGTTGTTACTCGTATAGAAAATTGCGGGTTCATTATCGCAGTATAATAAAATTGGTTTAGATATGCTGTCAACCACTTTAAGCCCGTGAATAAAATTCTTTAGCCATACAGCCTGCCCGGTGGCCTTGACACATGCTACAAATTCTGATTGCATCGTAGATCCAGTAGTTAACATTTGTTTGGAGCTTTTCCATGATATGGCTCCTCCCGCGAGTGTGAATATATAACCTGGCGTGGATCTCGTACTATCCACACACCCGGCAAAATCATAGTGTCAATAACCAACAATTTCTAGGTTATCAGTTCTTTTATACGCAAGCATGAAATCCTTAGTTCCTTGCATATAACGAAGACTTTCTTTGCGGCCATCCAGTGGTCCGGTCCTGGATTTGATTGGTATCTGCCAAGCATCCCGGTTACAAAACGTAAATCTAGGCGTGTACACACTTGAGCATACATGATGCTTCCGACAACTGAAGCATAAGGAACCGACTTCATCTGATTAGTTTCATATTGGTTCCTCGGACACTGAAATGTCCCAAACTTATCTCCCATAACTATAGGAGCAGGTGAGGGTGAGCACTTATGCATATTGAATTTCTTCAGCACTCTCTCAAAGTATGCCTTTTGAGATAGTCCTAACGTTCCTCTGGACCTATCTTGATGAATCTCAATGCTGTGGACATACGAGGCTTCACCAAGATCTTTCACATCAAAACTGGATGACAGAAAATTCTTGGTCTCATGTAGCATATCCTTATCGCTACATGCTAACAATATGTCATCAACATATATGACTAAAATTGTAAACCTACTGCCTTTAAACTTAACATAGTTGTCCACAATATTTTCGGTGAAACCAAAAGTTTTGATAATTTTATCAAACTGGAGGTACCACTCTCTTGAAGCTTGCTTTAAGCCATAAATTGATTTCTTTAGACGATATGCTAAATGTTCCTTCCCTTGCACAACAAAGCCTTTCGGCCGATCCATGTAAACATTTTCTTTCAGCTCACCATTTAGAAATGCCGTTTTAACATCCATTTGGTGTAGTTCTAGGTTGTAATGAGCTACTAATGCCGTTATGATTCTGAAAGAATCCTTAGTTGACATAGGAGAGAAGGTTTGCTTATAGTCAATTCCTTCTCTCTGTGTATACCCTTTTGCCACTAGCCTTGCTTTGAACCGTTCAACATTCCCTTTGGAATCATACTTGGTTTTGTAGACCCACTTGCAGCCTACTTTCTTAGCTCCATCGAGAACTTCTACTAAGTCCCAAACGTCGTTTGAGCCCATAGATTTAAACTCGTCTTCCACCACTTTGGACGAGTTTTCACTTTTAGTGGCTTCCTCATAAGAGGTTGGATCCTCCACCTTTCTTATATCATTCATATATTCAATAATGAAAGTGACATAATCATCTGATATGGCTTTCTTCCTCTCACCTCATCATTTTTGAGGATCATCATTTTCTCAAGCGGTCGTTTTTGGTTTTATAGATCTAAAAATAATATGATAAAAGATAGACCCGGGGGCCATAGTTTTCACTAGAGGCTTCTCTCTTGAAAGAACACATATGGTGGGTGAAAAATTTACTGTTGAGCAATTGATAGAAAAGCGCAAAGTTATGATGATATCTAAGGCAATGATCATGAATATAGGCATCACGTCCGTGACAAGTAGATCGAGTCTTGTCTTCATCTACTACTATTACTCCACACATCAACCGCTATCCAGCATGCATCTAATGTATTAAGTTAACAAGAATGGAGTAACACCTTAAGCAAGATGACATGATGTAGAGGGATAGATCCAATCAATATGAAATAAACCCCATATTTTTATCCTTAATGGCAACAATACAAATACGTGCCTCGCTACCCCTTCTGTCACTGGGTGAGCACACCACAAGATTGAACCCATTACAAGGCACCTCTCCCATTGCAAGAAAAATCAATCTAGTTGGCCAAACCAAATCAATAGATCGAAGAGAAATACAAAGCTATCTTAATCATGCATAAAAGAGTTCAGAGAAGAATCAAATAATATTCATAGATAATTTGATCATAAATCCACAATTCATCTGATCTCAACAAACGCACCGCAAAAGAAGATTACATCGAATAGATCTCCAAGAACATCGAGGAGAACATTGTATTGAAGATCAAAGAGAGAGAAGGAGCCATCTAGCTACTAGCTATGGACCCATAGGTCTGTGGTAAACTACTCAAACATCATCGGAAGGGAAGCAAGGTTGATTTCCCTAAGTGATCGAATTCCCCTCCGATAGAGTACCGAAAAAGGCCCCAAGATGGGATCTCACGAAGACAAAAACTTGCGGCGGCGAAAAATTAGTTTTGGTGTGCCCTTTGGTATACGGGGAATATTTGGGTATTTATAGAGCTGAGATTAGGGTTCGAAGACCCACGGGGGGCCCACAAGCCCTGGAGGCACACCCCCTAGGGCGCGACCTCCAGGCTTGTGGCCAATCTGTGGCCCTTCTGGCTTCCCCTGAAGCTTCCTAGGTGTCTTCTTGTCCAAGAAAAATCGTCAAAAAGCTTCGTTCCGTTTGGACTCCTTTTGATATTGATTTTCTATAAAACACAAAAACGTGAAAAAAACCCAGCAACTGGCACCGTGCACTAGGTCTATAGGTTAGTCCCAAAAAATGATATAAAATAGCATAATAATGCATATAAAATATCCAAGATGGATAATATAATAGCATGGAACAATAAAAATTTATAGATACATTGGAGACGTGTCAAGCATACCCAAGCTTAATTCCTGCTCGTCCTCGAGTAGGTAAATGATAAAAATAGATTTTTTGATGTGGAATGCTACCTAACATGTTTATCAATGTAATCTTTCTTTATGTGGCATGAATATTCATATCCATAAGATTAAAAACAAAAGTTCAATATTGACATAAAACAATAATACTTCGAGTATACTAATAAAGCAATCATGTCTTCTAAAAAATATCATGGCTAAAGAAAGTTATCCCTGCAAAATCATATAATCTTGTCATGCTCTATCTTCATCACACAAAGTATTTATCATGCACAACCCCGATGACAAGCCAAGCAATTGTTTCATACTTTTGACGTTCTTAGGCCTTTTCAACTTTCTATCTTCATCACACAAAGTATTTATCATGCACAACCTCGATGACAAGCCAAGCAATTGTTTCATACTTTTGACGTTCTTAGGCCTTTTCAACTTTCACGCAATACATGAGCATGAGCCATGAATATAGAACCATAGGTGGAATAGAATATGATGGTGGAGGTTGTGTGGAGAAGATAAAAAAGGAGAAAGACTCACATTGATGAGGCTAATCAATGAGCTATGGAGATGACCATCAATTAATGTTAATGCAAGGAGTAGGGATTGCCATGCAACGGATGCACTAGAGCTATAAGTGTATGAAAGATCAAAAGAAAACTAAGTGGGTGTGCATCCAACTTGCTTGCTCACGAAGACCTAGGGCAATTTGAGGAAGCCCAACATTAGAATATACTACCTCCGTCCTAGTTTATTGGTCCTCTTCGCATTCTGTGCTCAAATTTAACCTTAGATTTAATTAATAAAATATTAATGCATGTAACCAAAAATAATATCACTGAAAACTATATTCAATTATGAATCCAATGATATAATTTTTGACGACATGCATTATTATTTTCTCAATTAAATCTACGGTCAAAGTTTGGCGCAAAATACTAAGGGGACCAATAAACCAGGACGGAGGTAGTACAAGCCAAGTTCTATAATGAAAAATTTCCACTAGTAGTATACGGAAGTGACAAAATAGGAGACTCTCTATCATGAAAAACATGGTGCTACTTTGAAGCGCAAGTATGGAAAAAGATAGTAACATTGTCCCTTCTCTCTTTTTCTCTCATTTTTTTTCTTTTTTTCTCTTTTTCTCTTTTTTTATTTTGGGATCTTTAGACTTTTTTATTTTGGGCTCTTTGTCCTCTTTTTTATTTAAGTCCGGATCTCATCCCAACTTGTGAGGGAATCATAGTATCCATCATCCTTGCCTCATATGGGACAATGTTCTAATAATGATGACCATCCCACTTTTATTTACTTACAACTCAAGAATTACAACTCGATACTAGAACAAAGATATGACTCTATATGAACGCCTCATGCAATGATCTAGCCTGACATGTATAAAAAATATGAACGGTGGCCAAGCCACAAATACTTTGCCAACTATATGATCATGCAAAGCAATATGACAATGATGGTATATGTCATAATAAACCGGAACGGTGGAAGTTGCATGGCAATATATCTCTGAATGGCTATGGAAATGCCATAATAGGTAGGTATGGTGGCTGTTTTGAGGAAGATATAAGGTGGCTTATGTGTGAAAGAGTGTATCATATCACGGGATTTGGATGCACCGGCGAAGTTTGGACCAACTCCCAAGGTGAGAAGGGCAATGCATGGTACCGAAGAGGGTAGCAATGGTGGAAGGGTGAGAGTGCGTATAATCCATGGACTCAACATTAGTAATAAAGAACTCACATACTTATTGCAAAAGTTTATTAGCCCTTGAATAAAAGTACAAATACACATGCTCCTAGGGGGATAGATTGGTAGGAAAAGAGCATCGCTCGTCCCCGGCCACCACTCATAAGGAAGACAATAAAAAAATAAATCATGCTCCAACTTCATCGCATAACGATAGACCATACGTGTCGTGGAATTGCCACGACAGATGACCTAGCATGAGGACTTAGGTGTGGAGCCATCGCAACGTAGTTAGCTTGAAGGGTTTAAATGGGACAAGGGACACAAAGACTTTATACTGGTTCGGCCCCTCGCGGTGGAGGTAAAGGCCTACTCTAGTTTAGGGTTGTATTGCTTGGGTTTCGATTACCAGGGAGCGAATACGCTTGACCTAGTTCTTGATCTCTTCTTTTCTTGCCCTAAACCGCCGCCGGGTCACCCCTTTATATACACAAGCTGATGCCCGGCGGCTTACAGAGTCCCGACCAGTTCATACACAATGTGTCCGGCTCGGTGACAACATTACACTTTCCTTAACATACAAGTTAACATATGGTGGTTTACGCTCGTGGGCCTCAACTCTCCTCCGGGTCTTGGGCCTTCAGTAATCTAGCATCGTGAACCGCCATCTTCAACATCTTTATGGGCCTTCTCATTATGAACCACCAGTGCTATGACCCGGCCCCTCCTGGGCGGGTCATACCCAATAGCTATATCCCCAACACTAGGCCCCAGGTTGATGTGAATTTGTTCATATCAATCTTCAACACTTAGAAAAATCTTTCCTCATTTGCCGTTGCGGGATCTTATAACCCGCCATGACGTCAACTCATAGAATCGCGGTAAGCCTCCATGACATCATCTCATATTAATGTCACATGAAGCCCAAATCTTAATATGCCTTCACTTTTAATGAATCTCTGAAAATCGAGGCGTTTGTGCTGTCACATATCCATTTTTCGGCTTCCTCGATTCCCGCGCATGCCACTTATCCTTCTGCCTTATAAATAGGGCCAGGGGTCCCTTTCACTTTCCCCCCTTGCCTCCTCGTCTTCATCCTCTTCCTCGCGATGCCTCCAATGCCCAAGCTCCGCCACCTCCGTCGTCCTTCACCACTGCCTCGACCCCGGTCGCTGCATCAACCTGAACGAACCAGAGCTCGTCCGCGCGCCTCCGCTGTTTTAACAGCCCCGGTATGCTTTCCTTATTCTCTCACCGTAGATCCCATTAGGGTTTGTGAAAGTTCATCGGAGTTCATCTCTGCTCTTCTCTGTCCTTCCCTGTTTCTTGTAAGTTTAATGCACATCTTGCGCGGCTTAGCCTTAGAACTCATTTTTGATATTTGAACACCTCTTTTCGGTGAGAGATCTCATCTGAGCACATGATCTGCTCTGCCACTTTAACTTAGGTTTAGAAATTTCTTCATTATTTGAACTGCCGTAGATCCAAAATCATAGCATCAATCTGTGAAAGCTGTTTGTCCAACACTTAGCAATTTTTCCACTCAGAGATCTGAAAATCAATAACTATGTGGGCGGTTCAACTCATAAACCGTAACCCGCCAGGTACCATTAGTCCCCTCTTAAACCACCAATAGTTTGCCTTCATAACTCCAATGCTATCCTGTGGCTTAATATACTTGCATGATTTATCATTCTTACCCTTGAACCAACAGCCGGCTTAACAACATAACCTTAAATGGGCAAAAAGTCTTATTTTCAGATCATTAACAATGACTAAGACATTCACTGCATGCAACTGGGTGCCATCCCGGGTCACCGAGGAAGATCTGAACAATTTTGTTGCAACTGCGCTTTAGCCAAGAAAGAGGACATCCACTGGAGGGTCCCAGGCCTTGAAAATCCTCCTGAGCCCAAGGAAGGAGAAATACTTGTTTTCACTGATCACATGATCCGGGGGTTTACCCCGCCCGGCTCAAAATTCTTTCGGGACGTGCTGCACTTTTTCCAACCGCACCCTCGACATTGGGCCCAACTCCGTGTCAAATATTTGCAACTTCCAAGTATTTTGTGAAGCTTATCTTCAAGAAGAACCCACTGTTGAACTGTTTAGAGAGTTTTATTACTTAACCGTCAGACAAAGTTTACTGACGGGCCCAGTTTGGAACTTGGTGGAGTTTCAATTCAGAAGAGAGGAAAGAAGCCAATTTCCCCTATGCCAAGCCACCCAGTCATCCCAAGGACTGGAACCAAACTTGGTTCTATTGCTAAGAATCTTCTCCATAAGATGAGAATCCTCTGCCGGGTTACCGTGACCACCGACTTAGCACCACACATCCACTCCCACCGCGGATCAGCATGAAGGAACGGGCCAAGTATGCGCCCACTTTTTCAAAGCTCAGAGCCTTGATGGCTAATGGCTTAACCGACATCGACCTTGTTCGGTGCTGGGTCTCCTGGAGGATCCTGCCATTAAGCCGTCGCCCCGGATCAATGTGCGAGTACACCGGTGACTTGAAAGATCCCCAACGCCACTGCGAAATTCAACTATCTGATGTAGAGATCACTGAAGCCACCAAAGCTTTATTGAACGAAACCTGGGCAGAATGCAGTAAAACCGAACTTAGTCCTTACTGCACCTTCAACAAGCCACCAGCTGTAAGTGTTGCACACCCTGCTTCCAATCTAAATCATGTTTTCATTAACACTATCCACTTATGATCATCTGACCTCAATAGGACGATTCTCCATTTTGGAAGAAGAAGCCGCAAGATAAGCTGGCCAAGCCGACCCGTACCAAGTCCAAGGCCACCAAAAGGCCTGCCAAGAAGAAGAAGACCAATTCCTCCGAGTTAAACTTGGATGATGATGGCGATAATGATGAGTCGGAGGTAGAACTTGACTCTCTTGGCTCATTTTTTGTACATCTCATTGACAATGACTGTTATCAGGAGGAAGCGGAAGCCAGCCGCGTGGGTGACGAAGAGCTAATTGTTCTTTCCTCCGGCTCAGAATCTGTGCCAAAACTGAAAACTCGCCAAGCAAGCCGGAAAGTAAGGTTTTCTCATCCTTTGGCTTATTTGGATCCCAACTTTATTTTGAAGAAGCAGCAACATGAAGCTCGCCGCACAACACGAAACAGCGGAAGCGGGATCCTTTCCTCTGGCTTACCGAACACCCCAGCTCCTCGCAAGCATCGTCCCGAGGTCTCAACAAACTCCGACTTAAATTATCCCAAGGCCGGTCTTTATTGACAACCTCTTAATTCTTCTGATTAAAATTATTAGGGAATGTCTCATTCCTCCTCTGGCGACTCAACGGGGACTCATGTCCCGACATTCAAACCGGTGCCTGGGTAAGACCGTCAAGTCCTTGCTTTCCGTTATATACTCAATTGTTGTACTAACCTCATCTTGTGTTTCATTCACAGAGCTATGGCTATGCCCAACAAGAAGATGAAGGTGACAAAAACCACCGAGAACCCCTCTGAGCCGGAGCAGTGATACGTCTCCAACGTATCTACTTTTCCAAACACTTTTGCCCTTGTTTTGGACTCTAACTTGCATGATTTGAATGAAACTAACCCGGACTGACGCTTTTTTCAGCAGAACTGCCATGATGTTGTTTTATGTGTAGAAAAGAAAAGTTCTCGGAATGTCCTGAAAATCCACGGAGGCACTTTTTGGAATTAAAAAGAATTTATGGGCGAAATAAATACACCAGGGGGCCCACGGCCTGTCCACGAGACAGGGGGGCGCGCCCCCCCTATAGGGCGCCCCCCTATCTCGTGGGCCCCCTGGACCTCCACCGACCTCAAGTCCAACTCCATATATTCACGTTCAGGTAGAAAAAAATTGGAGAGAAAGTTTCATCGCGTTTAACGACACGGAGCCGCCGCCAAGCCCTAATCTCTCTCGGGAGGGCTGATCTGGAGTCCGTTCTGGGCTCCAGAGAGGGGGATTCGTCGTCGTCGTCATCATCAACCATCCTCCATCACCAATTTCATGATGCTCACCACCGTGTGTGAGTAATTCCATCGTAGGCTTGCTGGACGGTGATGGGTTGGATGAGATTTACCATGTAATCAAGTTAGTTTTGTTAGGGTTTGATCCCTAGTATCCACTATGTTCTGAGATTGATGTTGCTATGACTTCGCTATGCTTAATGCTTATCACTAGGGCCCGAGTGCCATGATTTCAGATCTGAACCTATTATGTTTTCATGAATATATGTGTGTTCTTGATCCTATCTTTCAAGTCTATAGTCACCTATTATGTGTTATGATCCGACAACCCTGAAGTGACAATAATCGGGATACTTCTTGGTGATGACCGTAGTTTGAGGAATTCATGTATTCACTATGTGCTAATGCTTTGTTCCGGTTCTCTATTAAAAGGAGGCCTTAATATCCCTTAGTTTTCGCTAGGACCCCGCTGCCACGGGAGGGTAGGACAAAAGATGTCATGCAAGTTCTTTTCCATAAGCATGTATGACTATTTACAGAATACATGCCTACATTACATTGATGAACTGGAGCTAGTTCTGTGTCACCCTATGTTATAACTATTACATGAGGAATCACATCCGGCATAATTATCCATCACTGATCCATTGCCTACGAGCTTTTCGTATATTGTTCTTCGCTTATTTACTTTCCCGTTGCTACTGTTACAACTACTACAAAAACCCAAAAACTATTATCTTTACTTTTGCTATCGCTACCTTTATTATTATACCACTTTTGCTACTAAATACTTTGCTGCAGATACTAAGTTATCCAGGTGTGGTTGAATTGACAACTCAACTTCTAATACTCAAGAATATTCTTTGGCTCCCCTTGTGTCGAATCAATAAATTTGGGTGGAATACTTTACCCTCGAAAGCTGTTGCGATCCCCTACACTTGTGGGTTATCAGGAGTAATTTCTAGCGCCGCTGCCGAGGAGCATAGCTCTATTCTCTGAGTCACTTGGGATTTATATCTGTTGATTACTATGAAGAACTTGAAAGACGACAGAACAACGATTTTGCCCTCAACTACGAGGGGAGGTAAGGAACTGCCATCTAGCTCTGCACTAGATTCTCCTTCCGTTATTAGTAGGCTTGCAACACCTAAACCTGCTACTGCTATGAATTCTGATATGTCACATGTTATTGATGATGCCACTTCTGCTATGCATGATGAAACTAATTCTGTGCGTGATACTACTTTGCCATTAGGTGAATTTCTTGATGAACAACTTGCTAGAGTTAGGGGGAATGAAAATATTGAAGATGCTATTATTGATGATAGTGATGATGAAGGTTCTCCCAATGATTGTGTATTGCCTGTTGTCCCTAGGGGTTATGTTATGAATGAAGAAGCTGCTAGAGCTATCTTTGCTTGCAATGATAGATATGATCTTAAGAAATTATTAGCTAAATGGAAGCAGCAGTCTCTTAATGCTAGAATGAAACCTGACCCTGCTTTTGCTACTTCACCTATCTATGTTACTGATAAGGATTATGAATTCTCTGTTGATCCTGAGATTATTACTTTAGTTGAATCTGATCCTTTTTATGGCCTTGAATCTGAAACTGTTGTGGCACATCTTACCAAGTTAAATGATATAGCCACCCTGTTTACTAATGATGAGAAGTCTCGCTATTATTATATCCTTAAGATATTTCCGTTCTCATTAAAGGGTGATGCTAAGACTTGGTGTAATTCTCTTGCTCCTGGTTGTGTACGTAGTCCCCAGGATATGATTTATTACTTCTTTGCTAAATATTTCCCTGCTCATAAGAAACAAGCTGCCTTGCGGGAAATATATAATTTTGTGCAAATCAAAGAAGAGAGTCTCCCACAAGCTTGGGGGAGGCTTCTCCGGTTACTTAATGCTTTGCCTGATCATCCTCTTAAGAAAAATGAAATACTTGATATCTTTTATAACGGACTAACCGATGCTTCCAAGGACTACTTGGATAGTTGTGCTGGTTGTGTTTTCAGGGAAAGAATAGTCGACGAAGCTGAAATATTATCGAATAATATGTTGACTAATGAAAATAATTGGACTCTTCCCGAGCCAATTCCCGAGGCAATTCCTGAACCAATTGAGCCAACTCCTGAGCCTATTCCTAAACCCACTCTGAAGAAGAGAGGTGTTTTATTTCTCAGTCCTGAAGATATGCAAGAGGCAAAGAAATCAATGAAAGAAAAAGGTATTAAAGCTGAAGATGTTAAGAATTTACCTCCTATTGAAGAAATACATGGTCTTAATATACCGCTTGAAGAACCACATTGTCTTGATAACTCGACACAGGTAGTAAAGGTAAATTCTCTCTATAGATATGATAAAGTTGAAATCCCCTCTACTAAATTTCATAGCCCATGGCTTAGATGAATTTGATGACTTTATGGCTAGGCAAGAAAGTTTTAATGCTTATGTTGGTAGAGAGTTAAAGAATAATGCTTTCGAGATAGGACGTGTGAGCGATAATATGGCTAGAGTTAAAGGTGACCTCAAACTCATTAGCAAATATACTTCTATGGTTGCTACACAAGCTGAGCAAGTACTCAAAGCTCAAAATGATTTGCTTGATGAATTAAATAATAAAAATGACTTTGCTCTTAGGGTGGCTACTAGAACTGGTAGAATGACTCAGGAACCTTTGTATCCTGAAGGCCACCCTAAGTGAATCGAACAAGATTCTCAGAGAAATAATTTAGAGGCACCTAGTTCTTCTAAAAAGAAAAAGAAAAACGACAGGACTTTGCATGCTTCTAGTGAACCTACTGTAGACACACCTGAGAATCCCAATGATATTTCTATTTCTGATGCTGAAACTCAATCAGGTGATGAACATGAACCTAGTGATAATGTTAATGATAATGTTCATGTTGATGCTCAACCTAGCAAAAATAATGAAGTAGAGATTGAACCTGCTGTTGATCTTGATAACCCACAATCAAAGAATCAACGTTATGATAAGAGATATTTTGTTGCTAGGAAACACGGTAGAGAAAGAGAACCATGGGTTCAAAAACGCATGCCCTTTCCTCCTAAACCATCCAAGACAAAGGATGATGAGGATTTTGAGCGCTTTGCTGAAATGATTAGACCTATTTTCTTACGTATGCGCTTAACTGATATGCTTAAAGTAAATCCTTATGCTAAGTATATGAAGGATATCATTACAAACAAAAGAAAGATACTGGAAGCTAAAATTTCCACCATGTTTGCTAATTACACTTCTAAGGGTGGAATACCAAAGAATATCTCGGGGTACCAACTATACCATGCTCCATTAAAAGAAATTATGTTAGAACTGCTTTATGTGATCTTGGAGCTGGTGTTAGTGTTATGCCTCTCTCTTTATATCGTAGACTTGAATTGAGTAAGTTGACACCCACTGAAATATCTTTGCAAATGGCTGATAAATCAACTGCTATACCTGTCGGTATTTGTGAGGATGTGCTTGTTGTGGTTGCAAATGTCACTATCTTAACGGACTTTGTTATTCTTGATATTCCCGAGGACGATAGTATGTCTATTATCCTTGGTAGACCTTTTCTTAATACTGCAGGGGCTGTTATTGATTGCAACAAAGGCAATGTCACTTTTCATGTTAATGGTAATGAGCATACGGTACACTTTCCGAGGAAACAATCTCAAGTTCATAGCATCAATTCTATTGGAAAAGTTCCAACTATTATTATTGGAGGTTTTGAATTTCCTCTCCCTACTGTCAAGAAAAAGTATGATATTCTTATTATTGGGGATTTTCATATCCCCATTGAGGTAACTTAGTGTTATTCGAAATTTCTCCGGTCCTGTGTTATTCGGAATGAGTTTGTTAACAAGAATTGATCAACCTTGTTAGTGGATTCATTTTGATGATCATGAGATGGATGAAACTAGAAGGCACAACCTTCTGTACCCTTTTTTTACTTTCTGTTATTTAGATTAAATAAAGCAAAAATAGTATTATCCGTTTGTTTTCTGAATTATCCGTGCATTAAAAAATATCCCGAAAATAAAAGTGCTCTAAATGCCCTGCAAATTTAGTATGATTTTTTATGGAATATTTGAGGATTTTAGGCACTGAAAACTGTCACGCCCAATATGCGATACCATCCTAAAGAGACTTGAAGGTCCCACCAAGGATAGAACCGCATATTGATACGCTTTTGCAAGGTGGATATCATTACATCAACATTACATAATAGATGGGGATACATACCAGAGGCATACAATGCCACACGAATACAACATCATCATACATAAGAGCAACATCCGACTACGGATGAAACACAAACAGAAGCTCAAACGACATCCACCCTGCTAGCCCAGGCTGCCGACCTGGAACCTATCCCCTGATCGAAGAAGAAGTAGAAGAAGAACTCCAAAACAAGTAACATCGCTCTCGCGTCATGATCATCGCATAACCTGTACCTGCAACTGTTGTTGTAGTAATCTATGATCCACGAGGACTCAGCAATCCCATTACCATGGGTATCAAGATTAGCAAAGCTTAATGGGTAAGGAAGAGGCAAAGTGGTGAGGTTGCAGCAGCGACTAAGCATATATGGTGGCTAACATACGCAAATAAGAGCGAGAGGAGAACAAATGGAACGGTAGTGAAGCTAGCAATGATCAAGAAGTGATCCTAAATCTACTTACGTTCAAACATAACCCAAAACCGTGTTCACTTCCCGGACTCTGCCGAAAAGAGACCATCATGGCTACACATGCGGTTGATGCGTTTTAATTAAGTCAAGTGCCAAGTTCTCTACAACCGGATATTAACAGATTCCCATCTACCACATAACCGCGGGCACGGCTCTCAAAAGTTTATACCCTGCAGGGGTGTCCCAACTTAGCCCATCACAAGCTCTCACGGTCAACGAAGGATATTCCTTCTCCCAGGAAGACCCGATCAGTCTCGGAATCCCGGTTTACAAGACATTTCAACAATGGTAAAACAAGACTAGCAAAGCCGCCCGATGTGCTGACAAATCCCGATAAGAGCTGCACATATCTCGTTCTCAGGGCACACCGGATAAGCTAAGCGTACAAGTACCAACATAACCCAAGTTGCCAAGGGACGGTCCCGCACGGTGCTCTAGTTTGGACCAACACTCAGAGGAGCACTGGCCCCGGGGGGTAAATAAAGATGACCCTCGGGCTCCGGAAACCCAAGGGAAAAAGGCTTAGGTAGGCAAATGGTAAAACCAAGGTTGGGCCTTGCTGGAGGAGTTTTATTCAAAGCGAATTGTCAAGGGGGTCCCATAAATCACCCAACCGTGTAAGGAATACAAAATCAAGGAACATAACACCGGTATGACGGAAACTAGGGCGGCAAGAGTGGAACAAAACACCAGGCATAAGGCCGAGCCTTCCACCCTTTACCAAGTATATAGATGCATTAATTAAATAAGAGATATTGTGATATCCCAACATAATCCTGTCCACCATGGAGCAATCTTCAACTTCACCTGCAACTAACAACGCTATAAGAGGGGCCGAGCAAAGCGGTAACATAGACAAGCAACAGTTTGCTAGGAAGGGTGAAAAGGTTAGAGGCTGACATGGCAATTTGGGAGGCATGGTAAACAAGTGATAGGTAGCGCAGCATAGCGATAGAACGAGGCAACTAGCATAGCAATGATAGTAGTGAGATCCAGAGTAACGATCATCTTGCCTGAAATCCCGCTAGGAAGAAGAACGAGTCCATGAAGAAGATGAAGCCATGAAGACGAACCAAGCGTAGATGAACGAATCCTCACGATCGCAACGAAACAGGAACTAATGAGAAGGGGCACAACCGGAAAGAAGCAAACAACAAGGTAAACACACAACACATAGACATGGCATGATGCTCAACCAAGTATGATGCATGCCCGGTTTAATGAGGCATGGCATGGCAAAGTGCAACAAACAATACTACAAGTTAAGTGGAGCTCAATATGCAATGAGTTGCATATTGAGAAAACACCACATGCAATTATTTAGTTTGATCTCGTTATAAGCTACTCAACAATATTAAATGTTGTTAAACATGGCAAGAGGTGAGGCATAAGTAAACTAACTATTTAGGCAAATTTAAATGAGTCTGGAACAACAATCAACATTTTCGGAAAATCCTCATGTCCATATTTTGAATTAGCTACTGTTCTGCCCTAAAACATACTTTAATGTTGTTAAACAGTAAAACAAAGTGCACCAAGTTAATCTATGCATTTTCCCACCCCATTTACATATAAAATTTAATAAAATTGGAGCTAGGGTTATTTAGTTATGAAATAGACCATTTTAGCATGTTATTTATGTAAATTAATGCAAACAGCAAGTTTAATCATTTTAAACATTGATGAAAGTAGCATATTGTGAAACTACATAAAATTCTAAGCATTTTACATATATAGTTTGTTTAATTTGGATGCATGCATATTTAGTTATTAACAATGCAAAACAGTGGCAGTAATGTAATTATGTATGCGCTTGGAAAATACTAAAACCACATAGAAGGAAAAACAAACTACGCGAGCCGAATGCAACACAGTGCAGCGGCCCAGGAGGAGATTTGGCCCAGCGGCTGAGTGTGTGTGTGTGCAGAAAAATAAAAGGAAACAGAGCAAAAATTGGGGCTGCTGGCACTCGAACCCAGTTCCTCTCTGAGGAAAACTGGCGCGCTGACCAGCCGCCTAGAAGATGATTGTGATGGAAAATGGACTCGATCCGACATGAACAAGCTTGACCTGGTAAGACAAAAATTGATGGAAAAGAGTGTTACGCCCGTGGGGATTTGATCCCTGGTCGCCTGGGTTACAAAGGGGATGACTAACTAGTTGGGCTGGTGCGTGTGTTGAGTGCACTACGAGGTGATTCCTTGATGGTCAAACAACAGAAGTGGCGACCTTCAAAGCCATGGCTACGCCGAGAAAGCTCACGGCATTGGCGGGCGAACGCGGTGCTGAGCTCTGCTGCTAGGCATCAGCGGGTGTGCGGAAAAGGGTGTGCGTGCAGGTGAACCAAGCGGCGGCTACTGCGGGAATGCGCATACAAGGCTATGGGTACTGGAAACCGAGGACGAGCAGGAGCTTGGCTCGATCATGGTAGTTACAGGTCGAAGCAGGCAACGGGGCTCGAGAGCGAGATGTGCGTGTGTTGCGGGGCTTCTACGGGTGTTGATGATGCGTGTGGACTCGCTGAAGAGGCATGCATTGGATCTGAACCAAGCGAAGCAAGACAGAGAGACAGGGCCGGGCTTGCAGGTCGAGGCACTCCGCCACGGCCACGACCATGGCGGGGTGTGTAGGCATGCAGCGAGGCGTGCGTGAGGCACTTGAGGCAAGGCTGCTGCGAGGCGACGAGGTGAAGCGAAGCAGGGGACCGAGCGAGGCGAGCGGGGACAAGATCCGATGGGGCACGACAGCGTTTCTCTGAAAGTTTCAGAGACTTTCCGGAGCAGCGAGGGCACGACGATGGCATGGATCTAGTAGTGACTCTGGTGACCTAAACGCGACAGGAAGAAGAGGGAGGGAAGTAGGTATACCTAGCTCACCCTAGGACACACATACGGCCACGGAGACGAACCAGCGGCGACGCGGACGAGCTCTGAACCTGATGCGGTTCCTGTCCGAGGAAGAAGGAAGCAGGGGAGGACGCGAGGCGCGTGACTTGGCGACGCAGAGGAAGCAGACAAAGTCGAGGAAGAAGATCGCGGCATCCTTGGACCCTTCTTGCTCCAGGCCTTGCTTGAAGTTGAAGAAGAGGACAAGGAGGCCTCAAAAACAACGGCGGAATGCGCTCGATGGTTCTACTCTGAACTCTCTCTGCTTCCTCACTTGGGAACGAAGGGAAGATAGACGTGGCGGCGGCTGAGGGGGGAAGAGGGAAACCCTAGGGGCGAGGCGCTGCTTATAAGGGGGCGCGAGCGCCGGGCCTCGATGTCCGTGGGCTCACGACGCGATGGTGCGAGCGCTCTGGCTCTGAAGCGAGGGAGATGGAGAGGAACGGAGCAGGTGACCATGAGGGGGATGGGTCGCTGGCAGGCGGGCCCGGTGAGAGAGAGAGAGTGAAAGAGTCGGCGCTGGCGGGCTGCGGGCGAGGGAAAAACTGGGCCGGCCTGGAGGTGAGGCCCAGCTGGCTGCTGCTGCGGCCTTTTCCATTTCCTTTAAGTTTCTGTTTATTTAAATAAACAACAAAAGAAAAGAAAAATGGCTAGGGGGCTAGGAGAAGAGTTTTTCATATATAAAACTATCCTCAAGCTCCTGGAGTTTTTTAGTATTTGAAATAATTGGTTTGGGCATTTTTAGAGGTAGAAAAATAAAACAAGTTTAAATATAATTCAAACTTGAGGTAGTTTTTAACCCAACCAAAACATCTTCAAATGAGCTGAAAAATGACAGAGAGGGTGTAGGCAATGTGCAAGATTTATATGAAAAGAATGAACATAAATGAGGGCAGGAAGGAACTCACTTGCATAAAGAAATAAAATAAGAGGAAGAAGAAGGAAGGGAGAGGTGATGATGCATGATCATATATGGAGCAATCAACAAACATAATGTAGGGGCAATGCACATGATGGACTTGGAAACAACATGAATGACACAATGCTATACTATGATGCATCAGGCAAAGGATGGCATAATGCAAAATAATTAAAGATGAACATGTTAAAATAAACAAAATATGGCAATGGCATACATCGTGAGCATGGCATAAACAGATAGGAATGAAATAAGCAAAACAATTATGATAATGCAACAAACATAATACACACACGACAACTACTAAAATAAATGGAAGGCAACTTGAGCATCGGTCTCGGGGCGTTACAACTCTCCTCCACTAACAAGAGATCTCGTCCCGAGATCTTAGGAACGAGAAGGAAGAGGAATAGGATGAGGTGAAACAAGAGTGCAAGAGATAAGATGGTCAAGGTCGAGAGCACTCGATAGAAAGAGGAATGGCGAATATGACGAGAATGAAAAGCTCAAGAAACAAAATATTCTCTGAAACCACTCCGGTTAGAACAAGATAGAAAAAGAATAACAAAGAAAGAATTTCGGTAGCACTCCGGCTGAAAAAGGAAGGAATAGAACATGAACTTCACAAGATGGGATGACCTTGATGAGATGAACAAGACAATGCCTCTGGTAGAATTAAAATAGTGGAATGAAAAGAACGGATAAGAGAACAACAACTTTCACCATGAATGAATTAGATAGCCTCCTTAGAAGAAAAGATTTAACGAGGTTGCTGAGAAAATCAACAATAAAAAATAAGTTTGTTGTGGACTTATGGAAAATCCTCTCAAATTTGAGGTGAAACTGTGCCACAAGCAAATGCTTGAATATTTGAGAAGACCAAAGAAATGCAAAACTCCACTTCAAAAGAATATGGAGAATTAATTGCACTTCGAGAGCAAGAAGAATAATACTTGAGCTCCACCAACAAGAATCTTGATGAACTCTTGAAGAATGAATTAAATCGTGAAGAACCACCATGAAGAACTCCGGTAAACAAAAGGATGATGAGATAGAATGAAGGATGAAAGAATAAGATTAAAACTGGCGGTGATTTAGATGGAGGTTCCGACGAAATGGCCTAGGAAATTTGAACTCCGGAAAAGAAAAGATGAAAACACTTGGAACTAGAATTTATTCATCAAGAACAAACTCCGAAGGAAGGGATTACTCACTTGGATGAAATAAGAATAAGATTTATTGTATGCTTATCCTTCATCAAATTTAATTGATGATAAACAAATTTTGCATACTACTTATTCTTGATGAAAAGGATTAAGAAGTGACATATCGCAAACTTGAGAAGGTCTTCATGAACCACCGGCAGGATTGAAAAGAACGAACAAATTAATATGATAACAAAGGAAAAAGAATCTGAGGAACCACCGTAAGAATCCAAAATTGAATGACGAAAGAGAATGAATCATCGGGAAGAATTTGAAGAACCAATATGCTAGAGGGGATTTAGATGCAAAAGAGCAAAGAGATCATGAGATGATTAAAGAACACTTGAATGAAGCATAGGGATAATTGGATAACGGTAGCTGAAATGTGAGGACGAAGAATTCTTCTGGAACGATGGCCTCCGGTGAAAAGAAATGGAAAAACAACTCCTGACATACTCCGGATAGGTGAGAAAAAAAATCTGACAAATGGAATAATTCGAGAGGATAATATGAAGCTAGAACCACGAATCTTCGAGAGAACAGACAAGATTTAGAGGAAAAACTCTTCTTCTATAATCAAATGATGACGAGAAACACCACCAAAATTACTGAGATACTCCGGTAGAATGAAAAGCGAAGAGGTTGAGCCAACAATGAAATGATTTGAAATCGATCTTGGAAAGGCATCTGACTGATGAAATTCATTCTTACGTCAAACTCAAAAAGAATTAGGAATGGCACCAGAATAATTAGAAGAGTCAGGTAAGATCCTGGGAAAAGACCTGTGGGTTAGGGCCCGCTAAAAGAAAACACCGTTGAAAAGGATTGTTGAAGAGATAGATGATGCACCGGAACAATTGAAATATTTGATTGAGGTGATAACCTCGAATTAATCGGAACACAGATGAATCTCCTGAGATGTCTTGAGCATTCCAGAAGGATAAACTGGCGAGAGGCGAACGAACATGGAAAACACTTGATCCAAGGGAAAGAATATGATCAAGACCGAAAATTGGAATTGGAACCACCAGAGAAGAAAAACGGATGAAGAATGTCCAACGAGACGAGAATTCACCGGTTGAAATGATTGAGGGAAGACTGAAGAGGCTTCACACGAATGAAATTGATGGTCGAAAGAGACTCAGACTCCGGGAAGAAGAGGGTGGGAGGGCGGGAAAACAAACGCAACTTGGAAGGGGAAAAACCAATGAATAACTTCAAGAGGAAACACCGGTTGAAAGAATGCAAATGCTTCGCATGAGTAGGATGTATACTCGATTATGGACTCCAGCTCCGAGGAGAAAAGGGTGAGCGGGTGGGAAAATAAGACAACTGAGGGCAGAGAAACAACTTCATTGAGAGAGAACTGAGGATTGAACTTATCAAAGACGAAGAGGCTCGAGTCAACTTGACGAGAAATGCACCGGATGCAAAGAGCTGAGAACCAACGCTCGGAAAAACCAACTGCATGATCCTAAAGAAAATTTGAAGGGGAAGAGAAGTAATTCAAAACACCTGCGTCAAGATTCCTCACCAGAGCGACGAAGGGACTGAGGAGTAAAAAGAATTCCTACTCTCCGATATAACTAGACTCCGAAAACGGTTTTCTTCTAGACTCGACAACGGCCAAACTACATGACCAATCAAGGGGGCTCCTATGGTCGGTCGAGGCTCTGATACCAACTTGTCACGCCCAATATGCGATACTATCCTAAAGAGACTCGAAGGTCCCACCAAGGATAGAACCGCATATTGATACACTTTTGCAAGGTGGATATCATTACATCAACATTACATAATAGATGGGGATACATACCAGAGGCATACAATTCCACACGAATACAACATCATCATACACAAGAGCAACATCCGACTATGGATGAAACACAAGCAGAAGCTCAAACGACATCCACACTGCTAGCCCAGGCTGCCGACCTGGAACCTATCCCCTGATCGAAGAATAAGCAAAAGAAGAACTCCAAAACAAGTAACATCGCTCTCGCGTCATGATCATCGCATAACCTGTACCTGCAACTATTGTTGTAGTAATCTGTGAGCCACGAGGACTCAACAATCCCATTAGCATGGGTATCAAGACTAGCAAAGCTTAATGGGTAAGGAAGAGGTAAAGTGGTGAGGTTGCAGCAGCGACTAAGCATATATGATGGCTAACATACGCAAATAAGAGCGAGAAGAGAACAAACGAAACGGTCGTGAAGCTAGCAATGATCAAGAAGTGATCCTGAAACTACTTACGTTCAAACATAACCCAAAACCGTGTTCACTTCCCGGACTCCGCCGAAAAGAGACCATCACGGCTACACACGCGGTTGATGCGTTTTAATTAAGTCAAGTGCCAAGTTCTCTACAACCGGATATTAACAAATTCCCATCCGCCACATAACCGCGGGCACGGCTCTCAAAAGTTTATACCCTGCAGGGGTGTCCCAACTTAGCCCATCACAAGCTCTCACGGTCAATGAAGGATATTCCTTCTCCTAGGAAGACCCGATCAGTCTCGGAATCCCAGTTTACAAGACATTTCAACAATGGTAAAACAAGACTAGCAAAGCCGCCCGATGTGTCGACAAATCCCGATAGGAGCTGCACATATCTCGTTCTCAGGGCACACCGGATAAGCTAAGCGTACGAGTACCAACATAACCCAAGTTGCCAAGGGACGGTCCCACACGGTGCTCTAGTTTGGACCAACACTCAGAGGAGCACTGGCCCCGGCGGGTAAATAAAGATGACCCACGGGTTCCGGAAACCCAAGGGAAAAAGGCTTAGGTAGGCAAATGGTAAAACCAAGGTTGGGCCTTGCTGGAGGAGTTTTATTCAAAGCGAATTGTCAAGGGGGTCCCATAAATCACCCAACTGTGTAAGGAACGCAAAATCAAGGAACATAACACCGGTATGACGGAAACTAGGGCGGCAAGAGTGGAACAAAGCACCAGGCATAAGGCCGAGCCTTCCACCCTTTACCAAGTATATAGATGCATTAATTAAATAAGAGATATTGTGATATCCCAACATAATCCTGTCCACCATGGAGCAATCTTCAACTTCACCTACAACTAACAACGCTATAAGAGGGGCTGAGCAAAGCGGTACCATAGCCAAGCAACGGTTTGCTAGGAAGGGTGAAAAGGTTAGAGGCTGACATGGCAATTTGGGATGCATGGTAAACAAGTGATAGGTAGCGCAGCATAGCGATAGAACGAGGAAACTAGCATACAATGATAGTAGTGAGATCCAGAGTAACGGTCATCTTGCCTGAAATCCCGCTAGGAAGAATAACGAGTCCATGAAGAAGATGAAGCCATGAAGATGAACCAAGCGTAGACGAACGAATCCTCACGATCACAATGAAACAGGAACTAACGAGAATGGGCACAATCGGAAAGAAGCAAACAACAAGGTAAACACACAACACATAGACATGGCATGATGCTCAACCAAGTATGATGCATGTCCGGTTTAATGAGGCATGGCATGGCAAAGTGCAACAAACAATACTACAAGTTAAGTGGAGCTCAATATGCAACGAGTTGCATATTGACAAAACACCACATGTAATTATTTAGTTTGATCTCGTTATAAGCTACTCAACAATATTAAATGTTGTTAAACATGGCAAGAGGTGAGGCATAAGTAAACTAACTGTTTAGTCAAATTTAAATGAGTCTGGAACAACAGACAACATTTCCGGAAAATCCTCATGTCCATATTTTGAATTAGCTACTATTCTTCCCTAAAACATACTTTAATGTTGTTAAACAGTAGAACAAAGTGCACCAAGTTAATCTATGCATTTTTCCACCCCATTTACATATAAAGTTTATTAAAATTGGAGCTACGGTTATTTAGTTATGAAATAAACCATTTTAGCATGTAATTTATGCAAATTAATGCAAACAACAAGTTTAATCATTTGAAACATGGATGAAAGTAGCATATTGTGAAACTACATAAAATTCTAAGCATTTTACATATATAGTTTGTTTAATTTGGATGCATGCATATTTAGTTATTAACAATGCAAAACAGTGGCAGTAATGTAATTATGTATGCGCTTGGAAAATACTAAAACCACAGAGAAGGAAAAACAAACTACGCGGGCCGAATGCAACACAGTGCAGCGGCCCAGGAGGAGATTTGGCCCAGCGGCTGAATGTGCGTGTGCAGAAAACACAGTGCAGCGGCCCAGGAGGAGATTTGGCCCAGCGGCTGAATGTGCGTGTGCAGAAAAATAAAAGGAAACAGAGCGAAAATTGGGGCTGCTGGGAGTTGAACCCAGTTCCTCTCTGAGGAAAACTGGCACACTGACTAGCCCGCCTAGAAGATGTTTGTGATGGAAGCTGGACTTGATCCAACATGAACAAGCTTGACCTGGTAGGGCAAAAATTGATGGAAAAGAGTGTTACGCCCATGGGGATTTGATTCCTGGTCGCCTGGGTTACAAAGGGGAGGACTAACCAGTTGGGCTGGTGCGTGTGTTGAGTGCATTATGAGGTGATTCCTTGATGGTCAAACAACAGAAGTGGCGAGCTTCAAAGCCATGGCTACACCGAGAAAGCTCACAGCATCGGCGAGCGAACGCGGTGCCGATCTCTGCTGCTAGGCATCAGCGGGTGTGCAAAAAAGGGTGTGCGTGTAGGTGAACCAAGCGGCGGCTGCTGCGGGCATGGGCATACAAGGCTACGGGTACTGGAAACCGAGGACGAGCAGGAGCTTGGCTCGATCATGGTGGTTACAGGTCAAAGCAGGCAACAGGGCTCGCGAGCGAGATGCGCGTGTGTTGCGGGGCTTCTATGGGTGTTGGTGATGCGTCTGGACTCGCTGAAGATGCATGCATTGGATCTGAACCAAGCGGAGCAAGACAGAGAGACAGGGCCGGGCTTGCAGGTCGAGGCGCTCGGCCACGGCCACGGCCACGGCGGGGCGTGTAGGCATGCAGCAGGGCGTGCGTGCGGCACTTGAGGCAAGGCTGCAGCGAAGCGACAAGGTGAAGCGAAGCAGGGGACCGAGCGAGGCGAGCGGGGACAAGATCCGATGGGGCACGACAGCGTTTCTCTGAAAGTTTCGGAGATTCGTTGGAGCAGCGAGGGCACGACGATGGCATGGATCTAGTAGTGACTCCGGTGACCTAAACGCGACAGGAAGAAGAGGGAGGGAAGCAGGTATACCTAGCTCACCCTAGGACACGCAGACGGCCACGGAGACGAACCAGCGGCGACGCGGACGAGCTCTGAACCCGATGCGGTTCCTGTCCGAGGAAGAAGGAAGCAGGGAAGGACGCCAGGCGCGTGACTTGGCGACGCAGAGGAAGCATACGAAGTCGAGGAAGAAGATCGCGGCATCCTTGGACCCTTCTTGCTCCTGGCCTTGCTTGAAGTTGAAGAAGACGACGAGGAGGCCTCACAAACGATGGCGGAACGCGCTCGGTGGTTCTACTCTGAACTCTCTCTGCTTCCTCACTTGGGAACGAAGGAGGAGACGAACGAAGAAGATAGACGTGGCGGCGGCTGAGGGGGGAAGAGGGAAACCCTAGGGGCGAGGCGCTGCTTATAAGGGGGCGCGAGCGTCGGGCCTCAACGTCTGTGAGCTCACAGCGCGACGGTGCAAGCGCTCTGGCTCTGAAGCGAGGGAGACGGAGAGGAACGGAGCAGGTGACCGTGAGTGGGATGGGTCGCTGGCAGGCGGGCCTGGCGAGATAGAGAGTGAAAGAGTCAGCGCTGGCGGGCTGCGGGCGAGGGAAAAACTGGGCCGGCCTGGAGGTGAGGCCCAGCTGGCTGCTGCTGCGGCATTTTCCATTTCCTTTAAGTTTCTGTTTATTTAAATAAACAACAAAAGAAAAGAAAAATGGCCAGGGGGCTAGGATAAGAGTTTTTCAGATATAAAACTATCCTCAAGCTCCTGGAGTTTTGTAGTATTTGAAATAATTGGTTTGGGAATTTTTAGAGGTAGAAAAATAAAACAAGTTTGAATATAATTCAAACTTGAGGTATTTTTTAACCCAACCAAAACATCTTCAAATGATCTGAAAAATGGCAGAGAGGGTGTAGGCAATGTGCAAGATTTATAGGAAGAGAATGAACATAAATGAGGGCAGGGAAGAACTCACTTGCATAAAGAAATAAAAGAAGAGGAAGAAGAAGGAAGGGAGAGGTAGTGATGCATGATCATACATGGAGCAATCAACAAACATAATGTAGGGTCAATGCACATGATGGACTTGGAAACAACATGAATGACACAATGCTATACTATGATGCATCAGGCAAAGGATGGCATAATGCAAAATAATTAAAGATGAACATGATGCAATAAACAAAATATGGCAATGGCATACATCATGAGCATTGCATAAACAAATAGGAATGAAATAAGCAAAACAATTATGATAATGCAACAAACATAATACACACACGACAACTACTAAAATAAATGGAAGGCAACTTGAGCATCGGTCTCGGGGCGTTACAAAAACATTGCAGGAGGGGCAAGCACCAGGCCATGAGAGTGGAGGGCGCGCCCCTGTCTCGTGGGCCCCTGGTGGCCCCCCTCCACTTATTCCAGCACCCACACACTTCATCTTCTACCCAAAAAAATCCCTATCCAGCTCAAGCACGAGTTCTAGCTCATTTTGCTGCGATTTTCGATCTCCTTGCTCAAAGCTCCATTCACAAAACTGCTTTGGGAGATTGTTGCTTGGTATGTGACTCCTCCATTGGTCCAATTAGTTTTTGTTCTAGTGCTTTATTCATTGCATATTTTTGCTGCATAGGTGACCATGTTCTTGAGCTTGCATGTTAAATTTATGAGGTCCCAAGCAATTCTAATACTTGATATAGGCTCGAGACACTTGTAGGAGTAGTTGCTATCAATCTTGTTTAGTTTTATTCACTTTTATTTTGGAGTTACTAAAATTTCAGAATTATTTCAAAAAAAGAATTATGTTTAGGAGAATGTATCAAGGTGGTTCCTCGGTGAAGAAAGGGCCCAGGATTGCTATACATGAGCAAGATGTTGAATTGCCGAGGGACGCGGATGTACGAGCTTGTGAGTGGCCATCCGATGATTTTATGGTCGAAGCAGGCTTCAAGGAGGAATTTGATGCGTATGTGCGTAATGCCGAGTTGGAGGACTTCTTACAAGATAAGTGTCCGCAGTACTATCAATTGACTGATTCTTTTGTGCGGAGGTTCAAATATAATTGTGTGCGTAATTCTCCTAGTGTCATATTTGATATTTATGATACATCTTATACCTTGGATTTAGAGGATTTCACAACTGCTTGCAAACTCCCGCAGTGGGGTAATATTAATGATCCTCACAAATCTGAATTTAGAGATTTTCTTGCTAGTATTACTATGGGAGAATCTAGGGACATAGCACAAGCTACTATAGGGAGCATTCATTTTCCTGCTATACATTATTTTGCTCTCTTTATTGGTAGATGCATTAACGGTAGAGATGAAGCATGTCACATGTGTGTTCTTGATCTGTGTGTCCTTAAGAGTGTTGTGTAAGGTTATAAAGGTTATAACTTGGGGGCAATAGTTGCACGTAGGTTGCAGAATAATAGTAGAAAGGGAAATTTATTTGGAGGAATTTATGCAACCCGTGTGGCTAATTATCTTGGTATAGCCCCACGAGAGGGAGATATGATAATACCTCCTATTTATTTGGATTCTGAAGCTATGGTCCATCATCAGTTTCTTGGGAGGAATGAACAATTCCTCCAATATCGACTAATCTATGACATACGCAACGTCGTCCGTGTTACTCTTCCTGCTCCCTACCTTTTTGATTATCAGGCAAAAGGAAGACATGTTGTCACCAGGGAGGAAGCAGCTGAACACGAGGAGAGAGCGGAGGCAGCTCGCCAACACGCTGCAGCTCAGGAGGCGGTTACCACTGCATCTCAGTACGACCCCAGTTACAACTACAGATATCAGCCAGGCGGTCCTTGGTACTAGACCAACTTAGGTCAAAAGCCTAAGCTTGGGGGAGTACGTATTTCTCACCGACTTTACATTCATGTTCACACACTAGTCGTCGGTGCTCATACTCTTTCACTGTATTATCCATGCTAGTTTAAATTTCTTTTTCTAGTTTTCTTCTTGTGTGTTTGATAAACCTTAAGAAAAAACCAAAAAAAATTAGTTAGTTTAATTTTCATGCTTGTAGTAGAAATTAAAATGAAAACCCAAAAAGATTTCTAGTTCTTCTTCTTACTTGTTGGGAGCTTTCCCATGTAAATAGTTTTCTTTTCTTTTCTTTTCTTTGGGGGTCGAGAAGACCATATTGAAAATGTTTAGTGGCTCTCATATGCATGATTGTTTATTTAACTTAGAGCCCATATTACTTGTCTTCTGTCTTGAATTGAATGCTTGCAGATTCCAGCTTAGTCCAATGCACGTGCACTATTATTATTATACACATCGTTCGGTCGTGCGAGTGAAAGGCAATAATAACGATATATGATGGACTTATTGAGATGAGAAAAGCTGGTATGAACTCAACCTCTCTTGTTTTTGTAAATATGATGAGTTCATCGTTTCGGAGTCAGCTTATTATGAGGTAAACATATTTGCAATGACATTTAGAGATTATAGTTGCTTGTGCCATGCTTGATTAGCTATGAGTTATAATGGTCTACCTTGCGTGCCAACATGCTATTAGAATGATTATGATGTGGTATGATGGGATGGTATCCTCCTTTGAATGTATTAAGTGACTCGACTTGGCACATGTTCACGCATGTAGTTGAATCAAATCAACATAGCCTTTACGATATTTATGTTCATGGTGGATTATATCCTACTCATGCTTGTATTCGGTGTGAATTAATTTTAATGCATGTTTATGACTGTTGTCGCTCTCTCAGTTGGTCGCTTCCCAGTCTTTTGCCAGCCTTCACCTGTACTAAGCGGGAATACTGCTTGTGCATCCAAACTCCTTAAACCCCAAAGTTGTTCCATATGAGTCCACTATACCTTCCTATATGCGGTATTTACCTGCCGTTCCAAGTAAATTTGTATGTGCCAAACTCCAAACCTTCAAATGAATCTGTTTTGTATGCTCGAGCAGCTCATGTTACAACTAGGGCTGCCTATATCTTCCATGCTAGGTGGGTTATTCTCAAGAGGAGTGGACTCCGCTCCTCATTCACGAGAAAGGGCCGGTAACCGGGATGCCCAGTCCCATGATCCAAAAAGATCAAAGCAAATCAAAATAATTAAACAAAACTCCCCAGGGCTGTTGTTAGTTGGAGGCACTCGTTGTTTCGAGCAAGCCATGGATTGATGCTTGTTGGTGGTTGGGGAGTATAAACCTTTACCATTCTGTTTGGGAACTGCCTATAATGCATGTACTATGGAAGATACAGCCATCTCATAGTTGTTGTGTTGACAGCAAAAGTATGCCTCTCAAAATGTTATTCAATCTCTATTTTAAAATCGAGCTCTGGCACCTCTACAAATCCCTGCTTCCCTCTACGAAGGGCCTATCTATTTACTTTTATGTTGAGTCATGACCCTTCTTATTAAAAAGCACCCACTAGAGAGCACACTATCATTTGCATTCATTACTATTGGTTTATATTGGGTATGACTTGACTGAATCTCTTTTACCATGAATTACAATATTTAGTCAGTCCTTGATCTTTAAAGGTGCTCTGCATTTATGTTTTGTGGTCTCAGAAAGGAATAGCGAGATACCATTTTGTTATATCATGTTATGATTATTTTGAGAAAGTGCTGTCATCTGAGTTTTATTATTATGGCTCGCTAGCTGATTATGCTATTGATATGAGTAATTGTGAGACCTAAGTGTTATTCTGAGTATGGTTAGTTCATAGTATTTGCTGAAACTTGAATGCTGGCTTTTCATGTTTACAACAACAAGAGCAAACAGAGTTTGTAAAAGTTTTTTTTATCACTTTCAGTTTATCAACTGAATTGCTTGAGGACAAGCAAAGGTTTAAGCTTGGGGGAGTTGATACGTCTCCAACGTATCTACTTTTCCAAACACTTTTGCCCTTGTTTTGGACTCTAACTTGCATTATTTGAATGAAACTAACCCGGACTGACGCTCTTTTCAGCAGAACTGCCATGATGTTGTTTTATGTGTAGAAAAGAAAAGTTCTCGGAATGTCTTGAAAATCCACGAAGGCACTTTTTGGAATTAATAAGAATTTCTAGGCGAAAGAAATACACCAGGGGGCCCACGGCCTGCCCACGAGATAGCCCCCCTATAGGGCGCGCCCCCTATCTCGTGGGCCCCCTAGACCTCCACCGACCTCAACTCCAACTCCATATATTCACGTTCGGGGAGAAAAAAAATCGGAGAAAAAGTTTCATCGCATTTTACGGCACGGAGCCACCGCCAAGCCCTAATCTCTCTCGGGATGGCTGATCTGGAGTCCGTTCGGGGCTCCGGAGAGGGGGATTCATCGCGGTTGTCATCATCAACCATCCTCCATCACAAATTTCATGATGCTCACCGCCGTGTGTGAGTAATTCCATCGTAGGCTTGCTGGACGGTGATGAGTTGTATGAGATTTACCATGTAATCAAGTTAGTTTTGTTAGGGTTTGATCCCTAGTATCCACTATGTTCTGAGATTGGTGTTGCTATGACTTTGCTACGCTTAATGCTTGTCACTAGGGCCCGAGTGCCATGATTTCAGATCTGAACCTATTATATTTTCATGAATATATGTGTGTTCTTGATCCTATCTTGCAAGTCTATAGTCACCTATTATGTGTTATGATCCGACACCCCCGAAGTGACAATAATCGGGATACTTCTCGGTGATGACCGTAGTTTGAGGAGTTCATGTATTCACTATGTGCTAATGCTTTGTTCTAGTTCTCTATTAAAAGGAGGCCTTAATATCCCTTAGTTTCCGCTAGGACCCCGCTGCCATGGGAGGGTAGGACAAAAGATGTCATGCAAGTTCTTTTCCATAAGCACGTATGACTATTTACGGAATACATGCCTACATTACATTGATGAACTGGAGCTAGTTCTGTGTCACCCTATGTTATAACTATTACATGAGGAATCGCATCCGGCATAATTATCCATCACTGATCCATTGCCTACGAGCTTTTCATATATTGTTCTTCGCTTATTTACTTTTCTGTTGCTACTGTTACAACTACTACAAAAACCCAAAAACTATTATCTTTACTTTTGCTATCGCTACCTTTATTATCATACCACTTTTGCTACTAAATACTTTGCTGCAGATACTAAGTTATCCAGGTGTGGTTGAATTGACAACTCAACTGCTAATACTCAAGAATATTCTTTGGCTCCCCTTGTGTCGAATCAATAAATTGGGTTGAATACTTTACCCTCGAAAGCTGTTGCGATCCCCTACACTTGTGGGTTATCAAGCAGCAATTAGCTGAGACCTCTCACCAACCCCTGAAGCCACCGTCGATGAACCGCCACTGGTCGATCATAACATTGACATGGACCAGATGTATGTTGATCTAGCTACCACCAATCCACCAAGCCCCACTAAACCGCCAAGTCCTATCAAGCATGCTGAAGAAAAGGCTAATGACGTTGTCATTACTGGGCATGGTTATACAGAGCCAGGCAACCCAATTGTGTTATCAAAGCACAACACTAAGGAAGAAGTTTCTGTTGCTGACAAAGGCAAATGGTCAGCCAATCTAGAAAGCTATGCCCACTTCAGTGCCCAAGAGATCCACTCTGGGTACTTGAACCGCCTGTACACAAGCCGTGACCTTGAAGCCAGCTTAGTAAATTTGATGAAGGAGCGCTTTGAGGTAAACACTACAGCTCTCTTCATATGAATACACCTCCATTAGCCGCCAAGTTTACTGGACATGATAGAATAGAATGTGCTGTAAACTTAGCATAACTTTGTAGATCAAATACAGTAGCCCCCAAGGGCAGGTTTATACTTTCAAGATAAATCCAGGCTTTCAATATATTACAACTTTGCACATGTAGCCCCCAAGAGTCGGCTTAATCTGCTAAGATGAGCCGGGACTTTGAATGTTAATGAATCAATTTCACATCTATAACCCTGAAGGGCCGGCTTAATCTGTCAAGATAAGCTGAGTCTCATTATCAGATATGTCCATAAAATTCAAGCATATATCCCCCATGAACCGGCTATAGCCACCATACCATAACCGGGTCATCATAAAATTGTCTTCAAAAAAGAGCAATATGCAGTAGCCCCCAAGTGCCAAGTAAAATACTTGTATTGTGCTTGGGACTTCTTAAATAAACTGATTGTAACTCTGCCCATTATTCATATCTTGCAGGCTGAGCTTAATGTCAAAGAATGCCAAGTCATCGATCTTCAAGAAAACATCAAGTCTCAGCAATCGGAAACCTCCAAGGCCAAAGCCGAGTTAACCATTGCTTTAGCAGATATGGAGAAGCTGAAAAAAGACTTCAAAGCTAACCAGGCAGGCTGGGAAATAGAGAAGTCAGCACTCTTGAAAAGAGCGGAAGATGCCGAAGCAGCTCTTAAGCTGGTGGCTGAAGAACTCGCCGGTTTAAAATATCAAGTAAATGCCATGACTGCTGCCATCTTCGGTAAGTAATTTTATCTTAATTTGATATTACCAAAGTATTGCAATAATCTGTCATCCGACTTATAGATGTATTTGTCAATGCAGGCTCCAGAATTGCTCATCTTGGCTCAGATATGCGCAAGAAGCTGAAAGCCGCCTACACTCTCATAGAACAACTATATATGGGCGCACAATGAGCCATTTGCACCGTTGCTCATAAAAAATGACCGCCAACCCTTATCAAGGACACATTGGAGAAGCTATCTGTGCTACCCCTGCGGATTGAGGAACTTAAGAAATCAGCTGCCAGAGCCGGTGCTCTCACTGCGCTAACCCGTGCTAAAGCATGGGAAGCAGATCTTGAGCCGGCAGACTTGGCTAATGGCTGCCCCGACATGAAAGAAGATGGGTCTCCCTTCAGCACAGAGGACTTTGCTTCAATAGCAAGGGAAATGCGTCCTCTGGCCAGTAAGCTGGCTGAAGATACCAATCTGTCACATTACCAGCCGGTTTATGATGCTGACAACAAGAAGGTCAAGGCGCCAATCCATGATTCACAGGATCTTACTCCTCCAATCCGTAAGCACACTTTTGGTCCTAACATTGACCCGTCAACACTTATTAGTGATGAAGCTGTATTCAGAGCTTTGGGATCAACTGGGCAACATCTGACTTCTAGCCAATGGGTGAAGAGGAGGAGGATGAACCGGCCTTAGATGACCCACAACCCTCAACTCGTCAAGGCCAAGATGAGTGAGCCGCGGGCCGGCTTAATATCTGTCAGCTGTGTTACTTGAAAAACACTTAATTCTTTTGGGCCATTAGTTGCCTTGTAATAGGCTAGCTTTAAACAATTATCTGTCATGCCATCGCGCATGTTGATCTGCATAACACTGTTGAGCTATTTTGATCTTCTTTGACGATCCAATGTTGATGCTCATACTCATTATCAATTTTGCCTAAGCACATTGTCATAAACCCTACATACAAATAGAGCACAAGTGCCTTGGCGGTTTACCCCAAGGCGGGTCAAAAAAACCCATATAACAAGCCACTAGTGACTGGAACGTCCATAACCAGGACCGGTTTATCAAAACCTCATATAATGATAACAAAATAAATATCATACCTGTGATACTTATGTGCATTGCTGGCTTACCAGGCCATATGAAATAAGGGCAACAGTCCCAATACAGAGTGCAACACTTTGTAATTTATTCACGCCGCCGACTTACAACACCTTGGACAGCAAAGGGTAACATCCCCCAAAATTTGAGAGTACAAGACTCAATACATATGATCAACATATACTGGCGACTTAAAGTCCAAAGCCAGGTCGGTTTAACAAAACACCGGACGTTATCAAATGAAGATCCAAGCATCGTGGCCTGAATCGAATTTCACCATATATCAATATGGCATAAATGCAAATCATCAAAAAAGATTCAAAAGCAAAAAAGAAAATATAGATTAAGGCATTCAAAGGCTGCCAAGCCTCAACATTGCTACCTCTTGAGCATGTATTGGTTTTCCCTTGAAGAGGAAAGAGTGATGCAACAAAGTAGTGTAAGTATTTCCCTTAGTTTTGAGAACCAAGGTATCAATCCAGTAGGAGACAACGCACAAGTCACCTAGTACCTGCACAAACAATCAAGAACCTTGCAACCAACGCAATAAAGGGGTTGTCAATCCCTTCACGGTCACTCGCAAAAGTGAGGTCTAATAAAGATAGTAAAGTAAATATTTTTGGTATTTTTGTTGTATAGATTGGAAAGTAAAGATTGCAAAATAGTAAACGAGATGCGATATAATGGAAAAGAGATGTAATATAATATGAAAGAGACCCGAGGGCCATAGGTTTCACTAGTGGATTCTCTCAAGATAGCATGTATTACGGTGGGTGAACAAATTACTGCCGGGCAATTGATAGAAAACCGCATAATTATGAAGACATCTAAGGCAATGATCATGAACATAGGCATCACGTCCGTGTCAAGTAGACCGAAACGATTCTGCATCTACTACTATTACTCCACACATCGACCGCTATCTAGCATGCATCTAGAGTATTAAGTTCATAAGAACGGAGTAACGCATTAAGCAAGATGACATGATGTAGAGGGATAAACTCAAGCTATATGATATAAACCCCATCTTTTATCCTCAATGGCAACAATACAATACGTGCCTTGCTGCCCCTACTGTCACCGAGAAAGGACACCACAAGATTGAACCCAAAGCTAAGCACTTATCCCATTGCAAGAAAGATCAATCTAGTAAGCCAAACTAAATCGATAATTCGAAGAGACTTGCAAAGATATCAAATCGTTCATATAAGAATTCAAAGAAGAACCAAATAATATTTATAGATAATCTTGTTCATAAATCCACAATTCATCGGATCTCGGCAAACACACCGCAAAAGAGTATTACATCAAATAGATCTCCAAGAACATCGAGGAGAACTTTGTATTGAGAATCAAAGAGAGAGAAGAAGCCATCTAGCTAATAACTACAGACCCGAAGGTCTGTGGTAAACTACTCACGCTTCATCAGAGAGGCTATGGTGTTGATGTAGAAGCCCTCCGTGATTGATCCCACCTCCGATAGATCACCGGAAAAAGCCCCAAGATGGGATCTCATGGTGTACAGAAGGTTGCGGCGGTGGAAAAGTGGTTTCGTGGCTCCCCCTGATGTTTCTAGGGTATAAGAGTATATATAGGTGAAAGAAGTACGTCGGTGGAGCTACGAGGGGCCAACGAGGGTGGGGGCGTGCCTACCCCCTGGGCACGCCCTCCTGCCTCGTGGTTTCCTCGTGGCGTTCCAGACTTCTACTCCAAGTCTTTTGGATTGCTTTTGGTCCAATAAAGATCATCGCGAAGGTTTCATTCCGTTTGGACTCCATTTGGTATTTCTTTTCTGCAAAACTCTAAAATAGGCAAAAAGCAGAAACTGGCACTGGGCCTCCGGTTAATAGGTTAGTCCCAAAAATAATATAAAAGAGCATATTAAAGCCCATTAAACATCCAAAACAGATAATATAATAGCATAGAACAATAAAAAATTATAGATACGTTGGAGATGTATCAAACATCCCCAATCTTAATTCCTGCTCGTCCTTGAGTAGGTAAATGATAAAAATAGTATTTTTGATGTGGAATGCTACGTAGCATATTTATCAATGTAATTTTCTTTATTGTGGCATGAATGTTCAGATCTGGAAGATTCAAGACAAAAGTTTAATATTGACATAAAAATAATAATACTTCAAGCATTCTAATAAAGCAACAATGTCTTCTCAAAATAACATGGCCAAAGAAAGTTCCATCTTCGTTACACAAAATGTTCAAATCATGGACAAACCCGGTTTCAGCCAAGCAATTGTTTCATACTTTAGTATTCTCAAACTTTTTCAATTTTCACATAATACATGAGTGTGAGCCATGGACATAGCACTATAGGTGGAATAGAGTGGTGGTTGTGGAGAAGACAAAAAGAGGAAGATGGTCTCACATCAACTAGGCATATTAATGGGTTATGGAGATGCCTATCAATAGATATCAATGTGAGTGAGTAGGGATTGCCATGCAACGAATGTACTAGAGCTATAAATGTATGAAAGCTCAACAAAAGAAACTAAGTGGGTGTGCATCCAACTTGCTTGCTCATGAAGACCTAGGGAATTTTGAGGAAGCCCATCATTGGAATATACAAGCCAAGTTCTATAACAAAAATTCCTACTAGTATATGAAAGTGACAAAATAAGAGACTCTCTATCATGAAGATCATGGTGCTACTTTGAAGCACAAGTGTGGAAAAAGGATAGTAGCACTGCCCCTTCTCTATTATTCTCTCCTTTTTTTTATTTGGCTTCTTTGGCCTCTTTTTTTTCATTAGCTTATTCGGCCTTTTTTTATTTCCTCACACAATACAATGCTCTAATAATGATGATCATCACACTTCTATTTATTTACAACTCAAGGATTACAACTCGATACTTAGAACAAAATATGACTCTATATGAATGCCTCCGGCGGTGTACCGGGATGTGCAATGAATCAAGAGTGACATGTATGAAAAAATTATGAATGGTGGCTTTGCCACAAATACGATGTCAACTACACGATCATGCAAGGCAATATGACAATGATGGAGCATGTCATAATAAACGGAATGGTGGAAAGTTGCATTGCAATATATATCAGAATGGCTATGGAAATGCCATAATAGGTAGGTATGGTGGCTGTTTTGAGGAAAGTAAATGGTGGGTTTATGGTACCGGCGAAAGTTGCGCGGTACTAGAGAGGCTAGCAATGGTGGAAGGGTGAGAGTGCGTATAATCCATGGACTCAACATTAGTCATAAAGAACTCACATACTTGTTGCAAAAATCTACAAGTCATCAAAACCAAGCACTATGCGCATGCTCCTAGGGGAAGGGTTGGTAGGAGTTAACCATCACGCGATCCCGACCTCCACACATAAGGAAGACAATCAAAGAAACACCTCATGCTTCAAATCTGTTACACAACAGTTACCATACGTGCATGCTACGGGACTTGCAAACCTCAACACAAGGATTTCTCAAATTCATAATTACTCTACTAGCATGACTCTAATATCACCATCCTTATATCTCAAAACAATCATCAAGAATCAAACTTCTCATAGCATTCAACGCACTTTAGATGAAAGTTTTTATTATACCCATCTTGGATGCCCATCATATTAGGACCAGTTTTATAGCCAAATCAAATTACCATGCTGTTCTAAAAGACTATCAAAATAACATAAGGGAAGCATGAGAGATCAATAATTTCTATAAAATAAAACTACCACTGTGCTCTTTCATATTGCTGTTCACATCTCATCACTTTCTTGTTAACTGTCAAATTTAGTTTTAGTAGGATGTCTCGCTTGGATAGTCTTGAGCTGCCATCCGATGCAATTGTGTTGTAGTCCCTTGTATCAAATGTTGGTTGTGATTTTGCAGTCTTTGTATACCGTTTTAGGATATACTTGTCTGGAAATTTGTCAGGCTTCAGGTAGTCCCGTGTGTTCATTATGTGAAGGCAGAACAGACCTGCATTTGTGATGAATGCAGAATACATTGTTTGTGAGCTAGAAATGAGTTTCATATATTGATATGATACTACTAGTTTAGCTATTGAATGAGTTTGTTTTTATGCTCACCTGTGTGTGTCCAAAGCTTGCATTCACACTCATATATTTCATTCTCTGGGTCAGCTACAACCTGGAATTCATGCTTTGACCAGGCAGATCTTTCTTCATCATCATGGCCATCCTTGTTGTGGTAGTACACAAGGTACTTAGTGGGTTTTGTTGTCTTTTTGCACGAAATAGTGTGGCTTTTCTCATCCTATCCCTCATCTCACTATACACGACTCTCATGTACTTGATAGCCATGTCTTCCTCGTAGCCGTAATTTGTTTTTGTCACATGATTTTTCTGCACATCTCAAAAAATAAGATATTAGTCGAGCAGAGTCATGGGTTTCATTTAAATAACAAGTGCACATGTTCAAGGAAGTCACAATGTGGGGGTGTTTCTTTTGTCTTAATACCATGCTGGCCATTGTTTGCTCGTTCTCTTTCTACATCCGGGTTTGTATGCAAGCATTTACCCACCTAGCAAACTTGTGTAGGTCTGGATCCCCTTGACAAACCCTCTCTTGAGCACGTGATTCATGCTCTCGCTTCATTGTGTAGAAGTCATTCTAGCACAGAAAATGTTCTTGTAATATGCTGATATTCGTAGTTTCCTATCACTCCATAGCTGCATCATCATCTGGTCGTTCTACAGGTTGTACTTCTGCTCGAGTGCAGCCCAGGCAGCTTCAAACGCTGTTGGCATTAGCGGCCAGTTTAATATTGTTGTGAACTCCTCTTTGAATGTTGTATACCTTTTTGTACTGCAACGCGAGGTATTCCTTGAACTTCTTCAGGATGTGCCAATGGCATAGCTTGTGGATGGTATTTGGGAATGATTGTGGTATAGCTTTCGCCATTGACGGGCACTGGTCTGCATGAATCAAAAAAATGAAACTTGCCTCTTGCACTGATGGTGAACTTATGTTATACAAGTACTTGGACTTCACGGGCAGCAGTAGGACTACCTAGTAATGTCACACAAAGTTTTCTTATAGCAGTGTTGTTGAACTTCTGTGGTACCAGTGATTGAACTTCATAGGTAGCAGTAGGACTATCTAATAATGTCACATATATTTTCCTTATAGCAGTGTTGTTGAACTTATGTTATACAAGTACTTGAACTTCAAAGGCAGCAGTAGGACTATCTAATAATGGCATATAAATTTTTCTTATAGCAGTGTTGTTGAAATTCTGCGGTACTAGTGCTTGAACTTCACAGACATAACTATATTTTTCTAAACATGTTACATATATTTTTCTTACATCAGTGTTCTTGAACTTCTATGTTTCCTGTATTTGAACTTCACATCTAGAACTATAATTTTCTAAACATGTGACATATAGTTTTGCTTCTTGTACTGTTGTTGGACTTCTGTGATACCGGTGTTTGAACTGCTTGGTTTACATTATTTTCAGTTTAAACCAGTATACCCAATATACACCCAGAGCTAAAAAGATGATGAAACTTGTAGAGTTTTTTGAGCTTACCTGTTAGAATGCAAGTTGGTTGTTTGTTGTTCATGCACCGTGTAAATGTATCGAACATCCACTTGAATGACTTTGCATCTTCGTCTCTGATCAAGGAAACAACAAATATCGTTGACTGCAAATGGTGGTTTGTTCCAACAAACACTCCCAAAGGCATATGAAATCTGTTAGTCTTGTAAGTTGTATCAAATGTTACACAATCGCCAAAGTCTTGATATGCTCCTAGGCAGCTTGCATTGGACCAGAAAATGTTTTAATTGATTTTTCGTTGTGTACTTGTATGTCATAGAAAAACTCATCATTGATTGCCTTCATGTCTTTAAAGAGAGATACAAGTTTCAATACATCATCCAGATCATCTTTCCTTGCATTCATGGCTTTCCTGCAAATTATATGCAAACATGCATTTGTTATTTTTTTGCTAGCAAGGGTGGTGACTTAGGATGCTACGTACATTTGCAGTATGTGCATTTTTTAATACTTACTAGTTTAGTAGGTCTCGTCTGGTCATGCTTAGGAAGTAGCTTCCATCTTCATTTTCGAATAGCATGGACATGATTGTTGTATGTTTGACATCATGGTACTGCAAGAGCTTAACATACTTGAAAATAGTAGGGTCATAGTTCTTGTGTGAGTGCAAGAATACCAGCATGTCATCAGTTTGGATGAGGTGGTGGTTATGGTTGTACTCAATGTCCACTGCCACACATATGTTATCCTCTTGCACCTTCACCCTCATTCTTGCATTGCAGCCTGTCCTCTGCGATGTTTTGTTTCGCTTCCTATCAACCTCTAAAACAGAAGTTGTGTGTTTCCCTTGGAACGCGCAAACAAAATACTTGATTGTCATTCCCTCTCGTCTTCCTAATTCCAAAACCAGCATATTTGTTGTGAAATTCCCTGGCTTTCTCTACATTCTTGAATGGCATCTTTAGTCTTGGTATTAGATAATCCAGGAGATCCGACATCTGTAGAAAAAGAAAAAAAATCCAAACAGTATGTTAGAATGCAGTTTATAAATTGGTTATCCTGGAGGGAGCAGAAAAATTGCAGATCATACAAGATGCATATATAAATACTTAAATTTTGTTCACTTACATGTGTGTATGATGGCAACTCCACCGAAGTCTGCTGCTGGACCTCTGGGATGGAGCACGCCGGAGTTATGATAGCAGGGTGCAGGAGTGGATCGCGAGGAGGAAGGATAGACCTCTCTCTTGTTTGCCTCCTTTTTGCTTGTGGTGGTTGTGGAGGTATGACGATCCTGGTTTTAGTTTTCTCTTTTGTTCTATGAAGCAATCCATCTACCTCATGTCTCATACGATCCTGAGTTGTAGCAGGAGCAGCATCATCCAACGGCAGTAGTGTGCAGAGCACTCTCCTTCGTGTGTGTGTGTGTGTGTGTGTGTTCCTGTTGGATTTGTCCTGGAATCTGGTTTACTTGCTGCCCTTTCACATTGACGGGCCACACCAGGATAACCTCCAGAGTTATACGCAGGACTTGAGCTAACACCCTCCTCAATCGATGTGCTTGGGAGTCTACTAGTGGATACAAAGAATTTGTGGGAGATTTCTGGCATCACCCAATTAGGTGGAGGCGCAAAGTGGTGTGGATCGGGCTGTGACCCAGCATCTTGGAAGTCTACATGTGTTTCGGGTGTCACCCAATTTTGGTGTGGATCAGATTGGGAATGCTATTGGTGCGTTTGAGGTGTGACCCATTAAGGGGGTGGCACAATGTGTATAGGCTTATGGTTGTGTACTTGCTGCTAGGAAGTTCTAACCTTCTTTCCGCATCTCTCATCCTGCTAGCATAAAAAAAGAATGTGTTAGCACACAAGTCACATCTGCCTATACTGGTGTAGCTGAACTGAGCATTCTTCACAGCTTGAACTTCTCATAAAATGGTTGTTCATGTACATATTTTTCCTAGGACAGGTATCACACTCTGAACTAAGTTGAGCATCTGCCTATACTTGTGTACCTGAACTGAGCACTATGAACCTCACAATATGAATTACACTATTGTTTTTTCTGTACCTGAACTAAGCACTCTCCACAAACTGAACTTCTAGTTTGTAAAGGGGAAATATTGTATATAGTTAAAAACCTGACCTTCATGAGTATGAATGGTTGAACCTACTAGTGCATACCAACCTGACCTTCATGTGTTTGCATGGTTTTAAAGGGGAAATATTGTATACAGTTAAAAAACCTGACCTTCATGAGTTTCAATGGTTGAACTTACTAGTGCATACCAACCTGACCTTCATGTGTTTGCATGGTTTGCAAAGGGGAAATACTGTATACAGTTAAAAACCTGACCTTCACGAGTTTGAATGGCTGAACTTACAAGTGCATATCAACCTGACCTTCATGTGTTTGCATGGTTTGCAAAGGGGAAATACTTTATATAGTTAAAAACCTGAGCTTCATGAGTTTGAATGGTTGAACTTACTAGTGCATACCAACCTGACCTTCATATGATCACATGTTTGTTTTATTTTCCTTTTCTTGCACACAACCAGATACATACCAACCTAAACTCCAGCCCACTTACTAGTTGAACTTCACATGGTTTTTTACATATGAATGCAGGCAGATTTTTTAGCTTTTGCATCCTGGAGTGAGGCTCACAAACTACCAGAACTTCACATGGCTGAAAGAAAATAACAGACAGCAGGAAGTTTAACCATACCTTGGATAGAAGTTCGGCCAGCCTTTTTCCAACAGTAGATAGGCCACCTTCAGAGCAATTCGTGGTAGAGTTGTGAGAGGAATCCCATGGCATTCCATGTCTTACAGAGGGCGTGAAGTTCATCTGCATGAAGCAAGAAGATTAGGTTAGGAAAGATTGAAGGAGGAGGAAAGAAGAGGGAGGAAGTTCATCTACTTGTGGTGTTGAGTTCGTTCCTATATTTGAAGGCGCCGCCGTTGCGGCCTCCGCCGCTGAGATGCTCCCCTGGCCGCGCCGTTTGCTGTACCTTGCGCCTTGGCCATCATCAGCTCTGCTAAGCCATCAGGAGGCAAGGATGGAAGGAGGATGAGGCTTCTGGAAGTCCATGGACGTTCGTCGCAAAAAGTCCGGCGGCTTCGCCGCCTCCAAGCGACGCGGACTCCCTCATGCCGGGTGTCCGCCGGCGCTCGCTTGCCCACGCCGGAGGTGGATAGGAGGTGGCGACAGAGGGGGCGGAGCTGGATCCGGTCAGCGACGGTGGTAGATGGGACGGGAGGATCTAGATCCGGTCGTCGGCGGCGAGTCGGGCAGAGGCGATGATCGGCCGATGCTCGAGGACGATAGTGGAGGGGAGGCGGGGTCGCGATCCCGATGGGGGGTGGACACAAATCACGGCGCTTGGTCGGGCAATGGGGTTTGGAAGTTCAGGAGGGAGTTGTCGGGCCCTTATAGGGTTGGTTGTGATCCAAATAACTATTCTAATACCATGATCATAATAGTGATGTCTATACACACACACACACACAGATATATATATATATATGAAAAAAATTATAAAATAGTTTAATTGACATTTTTATCACGACTTGGTGCAAATTCCAAACATTGCTTCAACTTACAAATAATGCATTGGTACAGAAAATTTGAAATTAGGCTTTTTAATATCAGAATCGTCGTACAAAAAGGGTACCAAAAGCATTATATGTGTAGCGTGCTTCTTAATGTCCTACTGGTATGAATTTCTGCTAGGCCTCAGTGTGCGCCTTTTTGCCATGGTTGGGCACAATTCGGATGTTGTTGGGCCATGCTGATGGATATTTATGTGGACACGTCAATTATCTCTAATGTTGCAACGCATGGGCATATGTGCTCATAAAATAAAAAAGAAATATAATCCAATCCTAGGAGAATTCTCCGCTCCCAACAAGCCTATGTCGTGCCAATGTTGTTGCCTTTGGAGTTTCGTGTCGTGGCCAAAACAAAAGAATAGTATCCATGCATGCAGTCGATAAGTCATCGATCTCTGCAGGAAGTGCTGGCGATGTTGACCCTGAAGAATCCATGGACAGAGAAGAATATCATGCTAGGCTGATCATACCTAAAAGTTTGCCTGAGTCGATGGGATAACCGGATCGACATCGTTGATGCCGATGCAGTCCCGGCACAATGAAGACACGAGCAAACCCCCGTGTTTCCATCGAGATTAAGAGAATTTGCACAGCTTAATGTGTACAACATCTGTCCAAACCTTAAAATGCACATGACGTAAAAGGATAAGAAACCACTCAATAAACTGTTTGACTAAACAACATACAACCCCCCTCCCACAAATAAAATTAACATATAATTTTATGGGATTAGAAGTAAGTATTTCTCATCCTTGTGCGCATAAGCATCGGTTTTGACAAACTAGATAGGATGTTATGCCACCAATAACTAAACGGTGCCTTTACATGCCCATGAGCAGCTTGTGTATTTAGCGCTACAACACTATAACACTTCTTTCTTTCACAATGCTGCTACGGCTAGAAGAGTAGAAGTGTTTGAAACATCTAGATGACATGAGGGTTTTGAGGGTACAGAATTGAGGATCATATAATTAGTTATTTTGCAAATTTATTTACCTCTGAAGTTTTGTAACCAAATCATGAAGTGTTATTCCTTGTCCGGACGAAGGTGGCCGCGGAGATTAATAATTCTCTCCTTGCTTCCTATACTACTGATGATGTGTGTAAGCCGCTATTTGCCATAGGTGACCTAAAAGCCCCGGGACCAGATGGAGTTCATGCTATTTTTTATAGTAGATTCTGGCCCATGTTAGGTGATGATCTGCTCGAGGAGGTTCTTCAAGTTGTTAATACTTGTATTATTCTGCTAGAATGATACGGTGACTGGGATGATTGCAAAGGTTTAATACTTGAAAAAGTTAACCAAATATAGGCCCATCATTTTGTTTAATGTGTTATACAAGATTATTGCAAAAATGGTAGCTTCTCGTTTGAAGGTTTTTCTGCCTGAAATTATCAGTCTGACCCAGAGTGCTATCATTCCTGGGATAATGATTACAGACAATCTTTTAGTAGCATATGAGTGTTTCCTTACAATAAAAAGTAAAATAGAGGGCAAAGAAGGTCTTTATGCCATTAAACTAGACGCGCATAAAGCCTGTGACCAAGTTGAGTGGCCATTCTTAAGGGACATTACATTGAAATTAGGCTTCCTGGGAAATTGGTTAATTTTATTATGGAATGTGTATCCACTGTTGAATATCAGGTTCAATTTAATGTGGAGGAAACAAAGAGTTTAAAACCCATAGGGGCGGCAGGGCAATCCTTTATCTCCTTATCGTCTTCTATTCTATTCAGAGGTGTCGATGTGAAAACCAACAGACCTTGGGGTAGGGAGTCCCGAGCTGTGGATCTTGGGCATATGGTAACAGGAACAGGGAGACGATGTTTTACCCAGGTTCGGGCCCTCTTGATGGAGGTAAAATCCTATGTCCTGCTCTTGTTTATATTGACATAGATGTATCGAGTACGGAGTTGATCTACCTCGAGATCGTAAGATGTGGTCTAACTTTCGGGCTAGGTGAATGAGATTGCGTTGATATCCTGTCGCGCCCAATATGCGATCCTATCCTAAAGGAACTCGAAGGTCCCACCAAGGATAGAAGCACATATTGGAGACGCTACACTTTTGCAAGGTGGATATCATTACATCGTACCATTACATAATAGTTGGGGATACATACAAGAGGCATACAATGCCACACGAATACAACAACATCATACACAAGAGCAACATCCGACTACGAATGAAACAGAAACAGAAACTCAACGACATCCACCCTGCTAGCCCAGGTTGCCGACCCGGAACCTATCCCCTGATCGAAGAAGAAGCAGAAGAAGAACTCCAAAATAAGCAAACATCGCTCTCGCGTCATGATCATCGCATAACCTGTACCTGCAACTGTTGTAGTAATCTGTGAGCCACGAGGACTCAGCAATTCCATTACCATGGGTATCAAGACTAGCAAAGCTTAATGGGCAAGGAAGGGGTAAAGTGGTGAGGTTGCAGTAGCGACTAAGCAAGATATGGTGGCTAATATACGCAAATAAGAGCGAGAAGAGAAGCAACAGAACGGTCGAGAAGCTAGAAGTGATCAAGAAGTGATCCTAAAGCTACTTACGTTCAAACATAACCCAAAACCATGTTCACTTCCCGGACTCCGCCGAAAAGAGACCATCACGGCTACACACACGGTTGATGCGTTTTAATTCGAATCTGGTGTCAAGTTCTCTAGAACCGGATATTAACAAATTCCCATCCGCCACATAACCGCGGGCACGGCTCTCGAAAGTTTATACCCTGCAGGGGTGTCCCAACTTAGCCCATCACAAGCTCTCACGGTCAACGAAGGATATTCCTTCTCCCAGGAAGACCCGATCAGTCTAGGAATCCCGGTTTACAAGACATTTTGACAATGGTAAAACAAGACGAGCAAAGCCGCCCGATGTACCGACAAATCCCGATAGGAGTTGCACATATCTTGTTCTCAGGGCACACCGGATGAGACATCCTACGAGTAAAACCAGCCCTCAAGTTTCCTCGAGGTGGCCCTGCAGTCTACTCAGTTCGGACCAACACTCGAAGGAGCACTGGC
>NC_041383.1:414361849-414368832 GCF_002162155.2 Triticum dicoccoides
AAGATGACCCTCGGGCTCCGGAAACCCAAGGGAAAAAGGCTTAGGTGAGGCAAATGGTATAACCAAGGTTGGGTCTTGCTGGAGGAGTTTTATTCAAAGCAAACTGTCAAGGGGGTCCCATAAATCACCCAACCGCATAAGGAACGAAAATCAAGGAACATAACACCGGTATGACGGAAACTAGGGCGGCAAGAGTGGAACAAAACACCAGGCATAAGGCCGAGCCTTCCACCCTTTACCAAGTATATAGGTGCATTAATTAAATAAGAGATATTGTGATATCCCAACAAAATCATGTCCACCATGGAGCAATCTTCAACTTCACCTGCAACTAACAACGCTATAAGAGGGGCTGAGCAAAGTGGTAACATAGCCAAGCAATGGTTTGCTAGGAAGGGTGAAAAGGTTAGAGGCTGACATGACAATTTGGGAGGCTTGAAGAATAAGTGATAGGTAGCACAACATAGCGATAGAACGAAGCAACTAGCATAGCAATGATAGTAGTGAGATCCAAGGTAACGGTCATCTTGCCTGAAATCCCGCTAGGAAGAAGAACGAGGTCCATGAAGAAGACGAACGGGAGTAGTCGAACGAATCCTCACAATCGCAACATTACCGGAACTAATAAGAAACACCGGAAAGAAACAAACAACATAGTAAACAAACAACACATGAACAAGGCATGATGCACAACCAAGTATGATGCATGACAAGATTAAATGTTGTTAACATGGCAAGAGGTGAAGCATAACAAAACTACCTATCTAGGCAATTTTAAATGAGGCCGGAAACAACAAACAACAATTCCGGAAAATCCCCATGTGCATATTTTGAGTTTGGTACTGTTCTGCCGTAAACCATATTTTAGAGTTGTTAAACATGCAAAGTAAAGCTACCATGTTAAACTATGCATTTTCCCACCCCATTTACATATAAAGTTTATTAAAATTGGAGCTACGGTTATTTAGTTATGAAATAAATCATTTTAGCATGGCATTTGAGCAAATTTAATCAAACAACATTTTAAACATTTTTAACATAGATGAAAATAGAAGATTATGAAACTAGATGAAAAACTAAGCATTTTACATATATAAATTATTTACATATGATGCATGGTTCATGAGTTATTATATGCATGAACTCTAGGGGTTTTTCTGTAAAACTGACAGTCTCTGGATAAATGGCAAAATCCGCAGTGCATGGAAAAAATACATGGGCTGAATCTGGCGGAACTGGGCTGGGGGAAACTGCTCACATTGCGGGCTGGGCCCGGTTGGGTGAGGAAGCGCGCTGGGCCTGGCGCGGCTGGCAGCCCACGCAGCTGGCCAGCGCGGTCAACGCACAGGGGCGGCGAGCATCGAAAAGCAGGGGATGCAGGGGCAACGGCCGCGGTCGGACTTGGCGATGGGGACGCGCGAGGACGAGTAGATCCGGTCGGTCCCGTTCGGATCCGACGAAGAAGTGGCGGTGGGACTTGAAGCTTGGCACGGTGGTCTTGGCGGCTTCCATGGCGCAAGGAACACCTGTTGCAGGAGAGTACAAGGGAGTTGAGAAGAGGAGACGAAGGAAGGAAGGTGAAGGGAAGAGGCGAGGGGCACGGCCTACTGGTGTCTCGCTGGAGCTCGGACGGCCGGAGGTGGCTCGGGGTGGCACCAGGCCGAGGGGCTCGGGGAGGATCCTGGTCACTGGCGAGAAGGCCCTGGCTGGCGCAAGGAGACCCTTGGATCTTCATCCGAGGGTGGAGAAGGGGAGCTGCGGGTTGAATGTATCTGGCTGGTGATTTGCTTGGTGGGGAAAACGAGGAAGGTGGAGAAGGTGGCGGCGACATGGGGATTTGATGGATGGGACATCCTAAGATTTAGGGTTTGGTCTGAAAATAGACTAGGGTCTATATATATAGGGAAAGATGAGAGTTTTTGGGTCACCCGATCATGATCGAACGGCTCCAGGAAAATAGGTTAGGAAGTGCAAATAAAGGACGGGAGATATTTTAGGGACGTTAGGGGATGATCCGGATCCATCGGTCACGACAGCCCGGTTCAGGTTCAGGTAAGTTTCAGACAAGCTCACGAGGGGGTCTGAGAGAGGTCAACGAGGACAAGGGGTCTGACAAAATGACAACGGAGGCAAAGAGAGAAGGGGTAACTGCGAACGGCTATGAGTTTTATGAAAACATGCAGATGCAATGCGCATGATGCCATGAGATGAGATGCATGACATGAACAAAATGCAAAACAAAAGACAAAACCCCAACCACGAAGGAAATAACATATTACATAGCCAGAAATGGCAAGAGTTGGAGTTACAATTATGGAAAGCTACATCCGGGGTGTTACAACACTCCACCACTACAAGAGGATCTCGTCCCGAGATCTAGGATGGCACCGGAGAGAAATAGAAGAGGAAGAGAAGAGGTAAAACTAAGTTGCTTCTTCGACAAACGAGTTAAACCATGAACCTTGAGAGGTTGAGCAATTTAAAAGAAAGAGTACAACAGGGATGAACGAGATTGCAAACAATCTGTTAGAAAAGAGGAACAAGGAACATTACAAGAACTTGAAGGTTGCAAAGACATGAATCAAGAGTTTAATGGACAAGATAGAATTCGAAACCACTCCGGTTAAAATAAGATGAGAGAGGAAGAATTCGGGCAGCACTCCGGTTGAACATGGAAGGAATAGAACATGAACTTGAGAAGATGGGATGATACTTGATGAAATCAACAACACACTGCCTCTGGAACTATTGAAAGAATGGCACAATGTGTAATAAGGATTTCAGACAGCACTCAGGTTGAAAATAGAGGCAAAACTTGACAAGATGAAAGAACTTGAATGAGAACACAACACTCCGATTAAATGGATAAGCAAGAAAATAACATGATCTTGACAAAAACGAGATGATGGGTCAACGAGAGTAACCTCACAAAGCCTCCGGAAGAAAGAATAGAAGATAGATCATTGGAATAACAGAATGGAGAAGGAAATGCCAACTTCTGCCACAAATGAGCTCGGAAAGCACCCTTCCAAGAAGGTTACAACGGGGTTGTTGGAAAACCAACAACAAAACGAATAAGCTTGTAGTGGGCTTATGGAAAACAGCTCAAGACTATGAGATGACATTTTGCCACTAATGAAAACAATTGCTTGCTTTGAGATCAACGAAGAGATGAAAACTTCTTCCACCAAGAGGATAAAGAGCAAGCTTGGGTCATGCATAATCACTACAAATAGGAATAACCCTTAAGGAAAGGCTTTAGGTGAAATCTGACACAAGATAACTCCAAAGAAGAGATTGATGGATTTAAAATACCTCATTCTTGACAACATGTGAATCGCGAAACCTGAATGGAAATTGCCAAGAATGATATAACACCACCTCAAAAGCTAAGGTAGAAAGAATTGCACTTCGAAATGTAAGAAGAAGAATACTTGAAAGCCTCAAAACAAAACATGTGTTGAGCACCATGTTTAATTTTGAGTATAGCTTGGCGGATCATCACCTCGAGAGAAGTCTTGAAGAACAAATGAAGAATTAAAGGAATCCTTGACGAACCACCATGTAGAGCCTCCATGAAGAACTCTGGTAATAAAAGGGTGATAGAAAGGAAGATAAGTTGAAAACACAAAATGAAGCCTTGCAATAATTTAGATGGAGCATCGCGTGGAACTCCGAAAAAGGAAAAGATGAAACACTAGAACCGAGAATTACTTCATCATGAACAATCTCCGGAAGAAAAGAATTGAATCACCTCGAGGAAATAAGAATAAGATTTATTGTATGCTTATCCTTCATCAAATTAAATTGATGACAAGCAATGGATTTGGCATACTACTTATTCCTGTAGAAAGGATTAAAAGAGATATAGCGCAAGCTTGAGAAGGTATTGATGGAACCACCGGTGGGATTTGGAAACAACAAATGAATTGATATGATAACAAAGGAAGTGAAATCTTGAACGAACCACCGTAAAAATTGGAAAAGAGAGTAGCAAGGGCACAATTCACCCGAAAGAATTTGAAAACGAATGAAGATACTTGAAGGGATTTAGATACATGAGAACGAAGAGGCCATGAACTGATTAGAGGTTATTTGAACGATGCACCGGTAAGATTTGGAGAACGATAGCTATACGCTAAGAATGAAGAATTATGACATGATGGCCTTCGGAGGAAAGAAATGGAAACAACTCATGAAATGCTCCGGATGGGTGAAAAGAATTCTCACAATCGAAAACAATTATGAGAGGATGGCATCAAACTTGAGCTATGCATCTTTGGAAGAACGGGCAAGGATTTAAGAGGAACTCTTCTTCGGTCTTCAAAATCCGAGAATGACAAAGAGAACACCACCCAATTGTTGAGACACTCCGGAACAAAGAAGAATAGAAATGATGACCCAACAATGAAAATATTCTGAAAGCGATCTTGGAGAAGGAATATGACTGATGAAAATTCATTCTTACATCAAACTTCGAAAGACTTTGGGAATCGCTCTGAATAAATTAGAAGAGTCAGGTAAGATCCTGGGAAAAGACATGTGGGTTAGGGCCCACTCAAAAGAAAACACCATTGAACAATTTTAAAGAGAGGTTGCACCGGTTGAATTAAATGGCTTGAATGAGATAACAACCTCGAAATATCTTGAACGGATTGAGAATGGAAACACAAGTCTTGTGAGATATCTTCAGCACTCCAGAAAAAATAAATAGGAAGAAGTGAATGATTAAGAGGTGCATCGGCATGAGAAAGCATTAGAAACAAAGAAAGGAATATGATGAATATCGAAAGCTTGAATTGGATCCACCGGAGAAGAAACAACAATGAAGGATGATGAACTTGAAACTATTGAGCATCTTCATGGGAAATCACCAGATAAGAACATTGAGAGAAAAGAAAGAAGTGACTTCTCACAAAGAAAAGGATACATGATTAAGAAATCTGAGTCCTTGAAGAAAAAGGGTGGTAGGGTGGGAAAACAAAGGCAACTTGGGGACGGATGAAACATATACCGTTGAGAAAACTTAGAATTGATCTCACAAGTGTTGAAATGATCGGATCCACTCGAAGAGAAGCACACCGGTTGGAAAGAATTGACATGATAATCTCGAAGATCAAAAGGATTAGTACTCCAATAGAAATATGAGAACACCTCTTGAAAGGTATGGAATCAACACTTGACATTGAAGCAACTCAAATACTAGCACTCAAAACAAAACAAAGGATTGGCTTGCAGAAATAAGCCGGAACAAATACATATCATAGAGATTTACCCAATCCCATATCAGGCATCTATCGGAAAGATATTCTAGGAGCTACTTGAATTCCCACCTATAAAACTCTCAAAACTTTCTGGTTATGCAATCTGGTGTTGGGGATACAGGGGAAGCAATATATCTCACCCAAACTAACAATCCCTACATCCAAGCTGTATCCATCCATCAACACATAACCAAGAAACCTTCGGAAATCGTGTACCTCAACCTTCGAAAAGCATCCGTTATACGAGCTATGGCAATACTTCCGAACTCCCAAGTACTGGGTGGCGTCGAGATTATCTCACCAACAACTGCATAGAAGAGATTTTTGATGTCGGCAAAACTCAGGTATTCCAGAACTGCAACGATAAAATTGTGACGACAACACCTCGGAGCTCAACTCCCCGGGACACTGCCACAACCCATAAATGCCAGGAGGCACCAAGAACAATGTTCTCGTCACAATAATATCGGAACGATCCCAAGATACCCGCGTGATCCTAAAAAAATTGTGAAAAATTGAGGAGAGGAAAGAAAAAACATCTATGTCGAGAGTCCTCACCAGAGCGACGAAGGGGGCTGAGGAGTAAAAAGAATCCTACTCTCCGATGTATATAATCCCAAGACTCAAAATAGTTTTCTTCTAGACTCAACAACGGCCAACAATCAAGGGGGCTCCTATGGTCGGACGAGGCTCTGATACCAACTTGTCACGTCCAATATGCGATCCTATCCTAAAGGAACTCGAAGGCCCCACCAAGGATAGAAGTGCATATTGGAGACGCTACGCTTTTGCAAGGTGGATATCATTACATCGTACCATTGCATAATAGTTGGGGATACATACAAGAGGCATACAATGCCACACGAATACAACAACATCATACACAAGAGCAACATCCGACTACGGATGAAACACAAACAGAAACTCAACGACATCCACCCTGCTAGCCCAGGCTGCCGACCCGGAACCTATCCCCTGATCGAAGAAGAAGCAGAAGAAGAACTCCAAAACAAGCAAACATCGCTCTCGCGTCATGATCATCGCATAACCTGTACCTCTAACTGTTGTTGTAGTAATCTGTGAGCCACGAGGACTCATCAATCCCATTACCATGGGTATCAAGACTAGCAAAGCTTAATGGGTAAGGAAGGGGTAAAGTGGTGAGGTTGCAGCAGTGACTAAGCAAGATATGGTGGCTAATATACACAAATAAGAGCGAGAAGAGAAGCAACGGAACAGTCAAGAAGCTAGAAGTGATCAAGAAGTGATCCTGAAGCTACTTATGTTCAAACATAACCCAAAACCATGTTCACTTCCCGGACTCCGCCGAAAAGAGACCATCAAGGCTACACACACAGTTGATGCGTTTTAATTCGAATCTGGTGTCAAGTTCTCTAGAACCGGATATTAACAAATTCCCATCTGCCACATAACCGCGGGCACGGCTCTCGAAAGTTTATACCCTGCAGGGTTGTCCCAACTTAGCCCATCACAAGCTCTCATGGTCAATGAAGGATATTCCTTCTCCCAGGAAGACCCGACCAGTCTAGGAATCCTGGTTTACAAGACATTTTGACAATGGTAAAACAATACCAGCAAAGCCGCCCGAGATGCCTACAAATCCCGATAGGAGCTGCACATATCTCGTTCTCAGGGCACACCGGAAGAGACATCCTATGAGTAAAACCAGCCCTCAAGTTTCCTCGAGGTGGCCCCACA
>NC_041383.1:414369028-414460914 GCF_002162155.2 Triticum dicoccoides
GAAACCCAAGGGAAAAAGGCTTAGGTGAGGCAAATGGTAAAACCAAGGTTGGGCCTTGCTGGAGGAGTTTTATTCAAAGCGAACTGTCAGAGGGTTCCCATAAATCACCCAACCGCGTAAGGAACGCAAAATCAAGGAACATAACACCGGTATGACGGAAACTAGGGCGGCAAGAGTGGAACAAAACACCAGGCATAAGGCCGAGCCTTCCACCCTTTACCAAGTATATAGGTGCATTAATTAAATAAGAGATATTGTGATATCCCAACAAAATCCTCTCCACCATGGAGCAATCTTCAACTTCACCTGCAACTAACAACGCTATAAGAGGGGCTGAGCAAAGCGGTAACATAACCAAGCAATGGTTTGCTAGGAAGGGTGAAAAGGTTAGAGGCCGACATGGAAATTTGGGAGGCTTGAAGAACAAGTGATAGGTAGCGCATCATAGCGGTAGAATGAAGCAACTAGCATAGCAATGATAGCAGTGAGATCCAAGGTAACGGTCATCTTGCCTGAAATCCCACTAGGAAGAAGAACGAGGTCCATGAAGAAGACGAACGGGAGTAGTCGAACAAATCCTCACAATCGCAACATTACCGGAACTAATAAGAAACACCAGAAAGAAACAAACAACATAGTAAACAAACAACACATGAACAAGGCATGATGCACAACCAAGTATGATGCATGACAAGATTAAATGTTGTTAACATGGCAAGAGGTGAAGCATAACAAAACTACCTATCTAGGCAATTTTAAATGAGGCCGGAAACAACAAACAACAATTCCCGAAAATCCCTATGTGCATATTTTGAGTTTGGTACTGTTCTGCCCTAAACCATATTTTAGATTTGTTAAACATGCAAAGTAATGCCACCATGTTAAACTATGCATTTTCCACCCCATTTACATATAAAGTTTATTAAAATTGGAGCTAAGGTTATTTAGTTATGAAATAAATCATTTTAGCATGGCATTTGAGCAAATTTAATCAAACAACATTTTAAACATTTTTAACATAGATGAAAATAGCAGATTATGAAACTAGATGAAAAACTAAGCATTTTACATATATAAATTATTTACATATGATGCATGGTTCATGAGTTATTATATGCATGAACTCTAGGGGTTTTTCTGTAAAACTGGCAGTCTCTGGATAAATGGCAAAATTCGCAGCGCATGAAAAAAAATACATGTGCTGAATCTGGCGGAACTGGGCTGGGGGAAACTGCTCACATTGCGGGCTGGGCCCGGTTGGGTGAGGAAGCGTGCTGGGCCTGGCGCGGCTGGCAGCCCACGCAGCTGGCCAGCGCGGTCAACGCACAGGGGCGGCGAGCGTCGAGAAGCAGGGGATGCAGGGGCAACGACCACGGTCGGACTTGGCGATGGGGACGCGTGAGGACGAGCAGATCTGGTCGGTCCCGTCCGGATCCGATGAAAAGTGGCGGTGGGACTTGAAGCTTGGCACGGTGGTCTTGGCGGCTTCCATGGCGCAAGGAACATCTGTTGCAGGAGAGTACAAGGGAGTTGAGAAGAGGAGACGAAGGACGGAAGGTGAAGGGCAGAGGCGAGGGGCACGGCCTACTGGTGGCTCGCCGGAGCTCGGACGGTCGGAGGTGGCTCGGGGTGGCACCAGGCCGAGGGGCTCGGGGAGGATCCTAGTCACTGGCAAGAAGGCCCTGGCTGGCGCAAGGAGACCCTTGGATCTTCATTCGAGGGTGGAGAAGGGGAACTGCGGGTTGAATGGATCTGGCTAGTGATTTGCTCGGTGGGGAAAACGAGGAAGGTGGAGAAGGTGGCGGCGGCATGGGGATTTGATGGATGGGACATCCTAAGATTTAGGGTTTGGTCTGAAAATAGACTAGGGTCTATATATATAGGGAAAGATGAGAGTTTTTGGGTCACCCGATCATGATCGAACGGCTCCAGGAAAATAGGTTAGGAAGTGCAAATAAAGGACGTGAGATATTTTAGGGACGTTAGGGGATGCTCCGGATCTATCGGTCACGACAGCCGGTTCGGGTTCAGGTAAGTTTCGGACAAGCTCGCGAGGGGGTCTGAGAGAGGTCAACAAGGACAAGGGGTCTGACAAAATGACAACGGAGGCAAAGAGAGAAGGGGCAACTGCGAATGGCTATGAGTTTTATGAAAACATGCAGATGGAATGCGCATGATGCCATGAGATGAGATGCATGACATGAACAAAATGCAAAACAAAAGACAAAACCCCAACCACGAAGGAAATAACATGTCACATAGCTGGAAATGGCAAGAGTTGGAGTTACAATTATGGAAAGCTACATCCGGGGTGTTACGTATCCCCTCTACGGGCTAGACCCCTTGGCTTATATACATGCCAGGTAGGGTGTCTATGGTTACAAGGTCGGTATCTTGGCGATGAGGCGGTAGGAGAAGTCTTGGAGTATATTACAAGTCTTCGGCAGACATAGTCTTGATCATGCCCCATCGTGCAGCCTCCGGAGTCAATCTTGATAAGAACAAGGGCCCACTATCCCAAGCAGAGGAGCATTGGCCGGCTAGGTTAGTACCCCCTAGTCCAGGACACCGTCAGTAGCCCCCAAACTGGTCTTCTATGGCGAGGATGATTCCCTTGATGAGGACAACCTCAGATCTGAAGTCCCTGGCTTGACAAACAAGTTCCCCTTTGTGATTTTAAGATTCTTAAACCATTCTTTTAAAGGAGCAACGTCAAACAAGACACAACCGAGCTCATAGCCTTCCCGAAGAGACAGGGTAACTTAGCCTCGAAGGCCGACCACCTAGGTGTGAATAGTTCCACCTAGTCTGATAACTTTATCAAAGTGGCGCACCCCACGATAGGTTGGGCACTTACTGCCTCCCTAAAATTGTGGCTCGAGGCAACATTTTTACTAGCACGTCCCATCGAGGTGGAGATTGTGCCAGTTTTCTCAGGGATATCATCAAGATTTTGTTTCCCCCCATATGCATAATTACATCTTTTGCAGGGGAGTGGCATTTTTATCGGCGCAGAAAGGGGGGCTCTTGGCCTTTCAACAGCCTATAAGAGCAAAAAGAGGACGACACAAGTAACCACACTCTAATTTCCTTCGCCTGTTGCTTCATCTAGCTCCAGTGCCCAGATCCATTCTCACACTTCTCCTCCTTAGCATATCCAAGCTCCAGCATCTAGCCATGGCCGATACCCTCAAAGGGCATTGGGGTGGTCCGTCATTACGGACGGCACCATCCTGGAGTTGTGTGGCACAGGATATCTCTTCGCCAACATCGTCGCCCGTGCCCCAGGCGCCGACTAGCAAGTGCTCGCTCCCAATGCAAGGGAGCGGGTAGTCTTCATCCCCCACCTCATCCGAGGCCTGGCCCATTCATGTGCGAGATGATGTTCTACTACGGGCTCGACTTCCACCACATGGCCCCCAACTCCATCCTCCACCTTGCCTCCTTCATCACAGTTTGTGAGGCCTTCCTCCGCTGCAAGCCACACTTCGACATGTGGCTGAAGATCTTCGGGGTCAAGCCAAAGTCCAGCAGCTCCGACTTGGCGGAGTGTGGAGGGGCCATGGTTAGCAAAAACCAAAATGCTGACTAGTTCAAAGGCACCTCCATCGATATGTCAAGGAATGGCAGCACGAGTGGTTCTATATCACTGAGCTGCTTGCCCCTGGCTAGACTGAACTCCCGACCTTTTCGGCCGGATCCCTAAAAGAGCTCAGGACCTGGAGGGAGAAGTGCTTTGCCTGGGGGAACCCATATGAGGTGCATATGTTGATCAAGAAGATCAAGTGGGGGTCTACCCACAAGGAGCTCCAACTCCCCGATGTGGTCAACTTCAAGCTGAATCAAAACATTCTCCCGCGCCAACTTTGGGCTAAGCCGATGTGGGAGAACAAGCCCGAGGATGCAGGGCCCATCCTCCACTTCTTCCACGCCACCATGGCCGGTATGTGGACGTGGCACCTCAAGTTGGCCAGGGACAAGATCCCCAAGGAAGACCAGGACCTTGGCTTCAAGGTTGGCTATGAAATCCAACGGTAAGTACACGTTTATATTTTTTGTTTCTGTATAGTGAGATAGATTTTGATGAATCGTCTTGTTTTCTATCTGCAGAAATGGTCGGCCAGGATGCAAAAAATGCAGTGCCCGGCCCCACTACCAGAGGAGCCAAGAACCCCTCTGCTCACGGGGCTCCTAGTAGAGGAGCCGCACATGGTGGTTCCCAAGGGGACAAAGTCCCAGAAGGGCAAGGCGAGTGCTCAGACTCGGGAGACATCGGTCACCCGGTCCTAGGACACCACACCTCCTCCATCCATGAAGACGACGTGGGGGAGGATGAGAAGAAGGAGAGCCCCTCCCCTCAAAGGGAAGAGGGCAGGATCGGAGGACGCCAAAGCTGGAATGCGACCCAAGGGCTCAAAGAGGCCAAGGAGGACCTCAGTCGAGGCCGCCGGCAAGTCGTCGGAGAAGGTCGAGCTGTCCGACAAAATCAGAGGATGACCCCCTTGCCCTGGGGAGGAAGAAACCAGCACCCTGAGGGTACATCATCGCTTTTATACTTCATGCTTTAATAATCTCTTTTATCAATAGCAAGCTTACACGGGCGTCTTATATGCAGTCCGCCGAAGGTGCGCCCTAGCAACTCCTCAAGCGGGTTGCCGTATGCCAGCGGGACCCCGGATCCCGCTACTCTGCCAGCTCATGACGGGCTGGGGGAGGCAACATCCACTGCGGCCCGCCAAGTTGACATGACGGGGGTCGGACAGCCGATTGGCATGACCGAGGTTGAGACCTCGGTCCCACGGGACCAAGGGGACAGGGCCCCCGAGGTCATTACGGAAGCGCCGTGCCAGTCATTGGCCCACCCGAAGTCTGCTCTGGCTCCAATGCCGCAACCGGAGACCCCTTTGCCCAGCACCCAGGTGCTCAACTCAGAGGTTGTCTTGCCATCCCCGCCTCCTTCCCAAGGACGGGCCAGCATAGGGTGGACCGAGGAGATGGAGGAGACCTTGAAGGGCTCCTCCCTCAAAGAAGAGCATCCTGCCTTAATAGGCACAACGCTACATGGCTTCCTGTCCACAGGGGCCGGACTGCACAAGGTCTTCAAGGGTCTTGTCATGAGCTTTGAGGTACTCTGTTATCCTTGTACACGAATTATTTCTTTGGTTGTGTTTACTTTGCAAATCTATGTCTTTGTCTGAGGACATATTCTCATGGCCTTCTAAACAACCTGGTTAGTGAGTAGCCCCCTGGCCCAAAGCTAGTTTCAAGAAACCGGTGTTGGAATCGTGTGAGAGTAGGAGCTTAGTGGGTAGCCACCAGGACGCTGCCCAATGTTATGAGGCAATTTGTCTGAAGTTCCAATGACTTGATCGTGGGGCTTATGTAAAAATCTTTGCTTGCAGGTTTCTACCTCGGCTCCGAGCTCCGTCTCCGAGGAGATTGCGGAGGTAAACCGAAAGCTCAAGAGGTCCGAGAAGAACCTCAACCTGATGAACCAACGGTTTGAGCAGTCTCAAGGTAAGAGACTAATGCTTCTTGCCCTTGAATATTACTTCAAAAAGATTACTATTTTTTTTGGAATTTAAATGTCGAGCTGTTTGAATGACAGCGGTTGTGGCCGAGCTTGAAGGGCTCAAGGCCTAGCTCAAGAGGGCTAGGCATGAGGCGGAGCAGCAAAAGGTTGCGGCCGCGAAGGCGGAGAAGGCCCGGGTTGCCAAAAAGGTGGCCAGGGAGACGGACCAGATGCGGGTCCTAGAGATCAAGGAGACTCTGAAGGGCGTGTTTAAAGCACGAGACAAAATTCAGGTAGGAGAGAAGCATGCGAAATAGGATCTCGAGAAGCTCCAGCTTGCGCACTATGAGCTCCAGATCGTGGCCACGGCCGACCACGAAGTGCTCCAACAAGTGGAGCAAATAGCCACGGGTAAGCCATATTTATCGCAATGTGTGTTTGGCAGCAAAGGGTATGTCGGGCTCACCTAGCTGTGGTGTTCCATAGAGGTCTCCATGGATCTTTCAAAGAGTGTCACAGATGCCATCCAACACTTCGACTAGTTGGAGGGTCATGAGGCAGAGAAGGCATTCTAGCGGCAATTCCCAGTGTCGTCGTTGTCCAGCTGCCGAATCATCGAATGAAGCAGCTGGCGAAGCTATTCCGCATGGCAAGGCCGGCACCCCAGGACCTCTGCATCAAGTTGTTGCCTGCCGAAGCCCTGCTGACCAGCTTCTTCGGCCTGCTGGCTCGGCTGCGAGATGCTGCCCTGCAAGTGGATTGCTAGAGACGGTTTGCCTACTTAGAGGGGGCGTGGAGAGCGTACGCCTGCATGAAGATGCACTTCCAGAAGGTTGATACAATGATCATTGTTGTGCCCTCCCCTCCCCCTCGAAGGGAAGCCGGGCACCGCGGAGCAATTCTTTGCCGAGGTGGAGGAAGGTGCCCGTGCGACCGAGGCCATGTGTCCAAAAGACACATTGTATCAATTTTAGTACTGCAGAATGCCGGAGTACGTTGGATGTATAAAAATTGTCTTTTTGTTTTAATGAGTATGGTGTTAGTAAGAATATTTGTGTTGAGGTTTGTGATTCCTGAAGCATGCATGTATTGTTGGGGATATAGCTATTGGGTATGACCCGCCCAGGAGGGGCCGGGTCATTCCACTGGCGGTTCATAATGAGAAGGCCCATGAAGATGTTGAAGATGGCGGTTCATGATGCTAGCTTACTGAAGGCCCAAGACCCAGAGGAGACTTGAGGCCCACGAGCGTAAACCGTTGTATGTTAACTTGTATGTTAAGGAAAGCGTAATGCTGTCACCGAGCCGGACACATTGTGTATGAGCCGGCCGGGACTCTGTAAGCCATCGGGCATTAGCCTGTGTATATAAAGGGGTGACCCGGCGGCGGTTTAGGGCAAGAAAATAAGAGATCGAGAACTAGGTCAAGCGTATTCGCTCCCTGGTAATTGAAACCCAAGCAATACAACCCTAGACTGGAGTTTGCCTTTACCTCCACCGTGAGGGTCCGAACCAATATAAACTCTCTTTGTCCCTTGTCTCGTTTAACCCCTTCAAGCTAACTATGTTGCAATGGCTACACACCTAAGTCCTCATGCTAGGACATCTACCGTGACAATTCCATAACAGTTGGCGCCCACCATGGGGCCAGCGCACGGTGGTTTCGAGTTCTTGAAGGGAAGCTTCGTAGGGCTCAAGGGATACACTGTGGGCCGGATGACTAAGAGTCATCGCGGCAAGCTCTACATCGACGACGCAGGCTGGGGCCCCGAGGCCGGCTCAATCGAGTACGGGTACCGGGTCCCCTTTTGCGGAATCCACATCTTCATTGGCCAGATTGGTGAGTCGGAAGCAGAGCCAGACATCTGCACCGACATCATCGAGACGGCTCAGCGCGGGTGACCCGCCAAGGTTCAAGCTGCCCCGAAGCATGTCTTTGTTGGCTTTGTTCAAGGAGCGGAATTGGAAGGAGGATCTGAATCCGGTGGTGAGATGGTCGTCTACTCAGGCGATGAATCTTCAACTGGTGAAACCGATTCTATCTATCAGGTTCAGGATGGTGGGCTTGGGGTCTGTTCCGATGGTGATAGTATTCCGGACCCCTATGAGCCTCCACACCGGGTTGCAATCTTCATGGCCGGTAGACAGCTGGGCAGAATTCTTCAACTGCAGCAACAATGAACTTTGGGTCAGCAACAACGACGACAACTGGGCTTGGAGGCCCTATGCGCCCGCCGGCTCAAGTTTTATCTAATCTATTGGATGCCCTGGCGACATTGTTAACGGCGGAGGTAAACCCGACGAACCAAACTCAGCATAATGCGAACGTTGCAAAGTTACATGACGAGATAACCCAGTCCAAGGAGGATCTGAACACGGAGAACACCCGGATGGCAATGGAGGGAGCCACCTTGCAGAGGGAGGCAGAACGGCTACTAGCAGAGAGCTTCCGCTTAAGCTTAGACCGGGACGCATCAAACGCTGTCTTTAACAGAAGGCATGTGAGTCGGTTACCCCCGGCTTACGATGCGAGGAACCTTTTTAACACGCCTGGGGCAGGAACTAGTAACCCGCCTGGTGTGGATCAGGCCATTGAGGCGCCGACGGCTGGGGAACCGGTTCAACCTCATGCTGCAGACCCCCCACGTTTGAACTTGATGCCTCCTCAGCATGTTCCGACGCCCCCAGGTCATTTTTATAACCCTTTGGATAACATGATAGTTGCGGCTACTCGACTGGCGGCTCGCCGGTTCAGGATGAGTCGCCAGCAGCGATGGAAATACGGAGAGCCAGAGAACTTCTTCAGATGGCTGTGGCTCAGCAGGCGGCTTATTCATATAGTCGCGATCGTATCCATTCAACACCTCGTCCAAGCCAGAGTAATAGCAGGCACATTGATGAACCGGCCGTGTCAAGCAGTGAGTGGCACCACAATCAGCCTCGTAGGCTTAACCCACCGCGTGCTGGTAATGATGCTTAGGCTTTGGTGGACCAGGGCAAGGCTCGACGTGAGGCGGAGCTGGCGGCTCAACAACAATCTCTGGTTTATCCATCAATGTCTGTGGAGGCGGGAGTAACCTCTAGAACCTTGGGTGTGCCATGTTTAGTGTCGGCTCTACGCAACGAGCGCTTGCCTAGGGATTTGAAGGGCCCTCGCAAGGTGCCTAACTACACGGTGGATCAGCCTCCAGAGGCTTGGATTGAAAGTTATGAGATGGCTATGGAGATGTTGGGTGTTAGTGATGCTGCATGTGCTAAGTATTTCACCATGATGTTGGATGGGTCGGCTCGTACTTGGTTGAAAGGGTTGCCCGCTAACTCCATTGGGTCATGGGCAGAGTTGAAAAGGCGATTTATTCAAAATTTTAAAGACACATGCAAGCAGCCTATGTCAATTCTGGATTTGGACTCTTGTGTCCAGGGTGAAGGTGAGTCAACAACCAACTGGATGCACCGGATCTCAGCTGTTATACACTCATTGGACAGTATCAACGCCGATTCCGCAGTCCTGATGTTAGAGAAGAATTGTCGTTTCCTTCCCCTTAAACGTAAATTGGGACGGCTTAAGCATAATTGCAATGATATGGGGGATCTCATGGCGGCTCTCGTCAAGTATGCCGACTTTGATAGCACTAAGGATCCCGAGTCTGATGATGAGAAGATTGGGATGGGGAAAAAGAGCGGCAACACAAAAGGGACATCATAACACGGTGGGTCAAGGTGGCAATGGTAAACGTAAGGCGGACGTCGGTTTAGACTTTGTGGCTAACACCAACACGCAGAGTAATAACCAGCGTCATAAGGGGAAAACACAAGCGGCCTGGTTTGGAGGGCCAAAGTTCAACCTTGAGGCCATGATGAATCAGCCTTGCCCAAAACATGGAACCCAGGATAAGCCGGCTAGTCATCTGTGGAAGGATTGTTTCATTATGAGGGAGTATAGAAACTCTAACTTTTTCTAGAATAATCATGGTCCGCATGGCGGTTCAGGATCTGACTCTCATGGACCTGGTTTTGGAGGTGGTGGCTCAAGCTCCGGCTTTCATGGCCAAGGTAATCAAGGTGGTTTCAATCAGCAATCTAGTCAAGGGAATTAGCAGCAGCAGTCTGGTTATAAGAGCAATCCGAAGTAGATGAATAGTAGTTAGTATGATGTGTTCACCACAAGGCTGTGCAAGCGAGGTCAGAAAATCCATAAGAGGGCGGTGAACTTAGTTGAGCCGGCGGTGCCTCATCATGTGAGGTGGTCCGAGCAGCCTATTGTATGGATCCACGAGGATCACCCGCCCCGGGTTGACAATCCAGGTCAGTTGGCATTGGTGGTTTCTCCTCAGGTAGGGGGGGGGGTATAAGCTTACAAAGGTGCTCATGGATGGAGGCAGCAGTATCAATATCCTTTACTATGAGACTTTTCGTTGTATGAATTTGACTGACAAAGATCTTAAGGCATCTTCTACTGTTTTCCATGGGGTGATGCCTGGTAAGTCGGTGTATCTAGTGGGTAAGATAACGCAAGAGGTAGCTTTTGGACATGACAATGACTCCAAAGCTGAGAAGTTGACCTTTGAGGTGGTAAAGATCAAAAGCCCGTACCATGCTTTGTTCGGGCGGCTGGCTTACGCCAAGTTTATGGCGCGGCGTGTTATGTTTATTTGCAGCTTAAGATGCCGGGTAATAAGGGCACCATCACGGTGCATGCTAATAGAAGGATTGCTCTGGATTGCGAAGAAGGTGATGTTGCGTATGCTGAGTCGGCTTGTGCTACTGAGGAGTTGAAGTTTTATAAAGACAATGTTGACCCGGCGGATATGACGCCTTTGAAGAAGCCAACCATAGAGAATGACCCCCTATTGAAGTTGAAATCGGCAGATGATACTAAGATGGTTGATTTTGTCCCTGGCAACTCATCAAAGCAGTTCAACATCAGTGCTAATATGGATCCGAAATAGGAAAGCGTGCTCATCGAGTTCATCCATGAGAACCGGGACATCTTTGCGTGGAAACCTTGTGACATGCCAGGTGTACCGAGGGAAGTCACTGAGCACACCCTTAATGTGGATTCAAAGTTTAAGCCGGTCAAGCAGTTTCTTCGTTGTTTTAATGAGGAGAGGCGCAAGGCAATTGGTGAAGAGGTGGCCCGGCTCTTGGCGGCAGGGTTCATCATTGAAGTCTCTCATTCTGAGTGGTTGGCTAACTCGGTGCTGGTACTTAAGAAAAACGGCACTTGGCGTATGTGTGTGGATTATACATACCTTAACAAGGCATGTCCGGCTGATCCTTTTTCTCTCCCTCGTACTGATCAGATTATTGATGCTACAGCGGGTTGTGAGCGTTTGAGTTTTTTGGATGCTTATTCTGGTTATCATCAGATCAAGATGGCAGTTAAGGACCAGGAGAAGACAACTTTCATCACTCCCTTTGGACCCTTCCGCTATGTGTCGATGCCTTTGGGGCTCAAGAGTGCCCATGTGACTTACGAACGGTGTGTTCAAAATTGCCTCCATGGCCAGATTGGGCGCAATGTTCACGCTTATGTGGATGATATTGTTGTGAAATCTAGGAAGAACGAGACCTTGATAGATGATCTGAAGGAGACCTTTGACAATCTCCGGGTCTATGAAATGATGCTTAACCCAGCCAAGTGTGTCTTTGGCATGCCAGCGGGCAAGTTATTGGGTTTCCTAGTTTCTGAGAGGGGCATTGAAGCCAACCCAGAGAAAATCAAGGCTATCACTTCTTTGGCTAAGCCAGCGTGTATCAATGACGTCCAACGTTTAGCGGATCATATTGCGGCTTTGAGCCGGTTTATAAGCCGCCTGGGAGAGAAGGCTATACCTTTTTATCAAATGATGAAGAAGACAGATGACTTTGTCTGGAGTAATGCGGCTAATGAGGCATTTGAGGCGCTTAAGAAACAGCTGGCCGAGCCGCCGGTTCTTGCAGCTCCTATTGAGAAGGAGCCCTTGCTTTTATATGTGGCTGCAAACAACAGAGCTGTTAGTGTGGCAGTTGTGGTTGAAAGGAAGGAGTCAGGCAAGGAGTATCCGGTTCAAAGGCCGGTTTATTATGTCAGTGAGGTACTCATTGAATCTAAGCAGAGATACCACATTGGCAGAAATTGGTTTACAACATGTTCATGGCCAGTCCCAAGTTGAAGCAATATTTCCTTGGTCATCACATCACCGTGGTTAGCTCTGCTCCATTGGGGGATATTATTCAAAACAGAGAAGCCATAGGTCGGGTAGCTAAGAGGGCCATTGAGCTTGGACCCCAATGGCTTGAAGAATGTGCCTCGGACGACTATAAAATCTCAAGAACTGGTGGACTTTAGAAATGGTTGGACAGAGCTGCAAATTCCTGAGGATAAGCTAGACAATACATATTGGACTATTCATTTCAATAGGTCCAGGCAATTGGAAGGCTCGGGGGCTGGAGTTATATTAACTTCCCCATGAGATGATAATTTTTGTTATGTTTAAGGTTGATGTTCCCTTGTACTAACAATGCAGTTGAGTAAGAAGCCTTACTCCATGGTCTTCAGATGGCTAAAGAGATGAATCTAAGCCGGGAAAGGTGCTCTCGCGACTCAGATTTGGAGGCTCAGCAAGTGTCAGGAACTTGGGATTCAAAGGATCTGTTGGCGTTCTGGGAACGGGGGTCCCCAGACTTGCCTGCTTGCGGCCCACGGCGTGGCTCCCAGTGGCCCAGTACGACCCGTCTTCATCAACCAACACTCAAGACCCTCTCGAGGTGCCAAGCCTCGCGGGGCGGACGATGCAAGGCCTCCTCAGGAGCGGCCTCACCAGGTGGGCTCGTGAGGAGGCGGAGAGATCAAGGCAAGGGGGTACCTCGCGAGGTTCCCATGACGCAAGCCATGACGACCAAGGCCAGTCGGGCGCCAGGCGGACGCCAGCCCGCACAGTGTCCTCGTTTCCTCTTTGGTGCTAAGGGGGCAAGCGCAGGCGCGGAGTACCGAGGCATCATGCAAAGGTTTCCATATCGGTGCAACAAGACCAAGACTAGCAGGACGGCAGGATGGAGTTCACCTGGAGCCCAAGACAGCGTCATCACCAGCGCCTTTGACAGGGGAAGACCACCTTTAGTCAGGATAGCTTGTACTAGCTGTCCCCTTTCAAATTGGCCGTTGTTGGATCCCTTCCCGCTCAATATTTGGGGACAAGACCAAGCCCTCTATAAATAGGGCTGGCCACCATAGTAGAAGGGGCAACGGATCGATAGATCGAAAGCAGAACACCACACCAGCTCAAGAACACCTCTCCTCATGAGCTGTTCTTCCCTTCTACGGTTCATCAACAGCCCAAGAGGCAATCCACCACCACCACACAGGAGTAGGGTATTACACCACAGCGGTGGCCCGAACCTGTATAAATCTTGTGTCTGTTGTGTTGTGAGTTGCTACGTCTTGAACTTGCGTTGGTTTTCCTTGAAGAGGAAAGGGTGATGCAGCAATAGTAGCTTAAGTATTTCCCTCAGTTTTTGAGAACCAAGGTATCAATCCAGTAGGAGGCTCGTCAAAAGTCTCACGCACCTACACAAACAAACAAAGAACTCGCAACCAACGCAATAAAGGGGTTGTCAATCACTTCACGGCCACATGCGAAAGTGAGATCTGATAGAGATAGTATGATAAGATAAATATATTTTTGGTATTTTCTAATATAGATGCAAAAAGTAAAGATGCAAATAAAAGTAGATTGAAAGCTTATATGATAAAAGATAGACCCGGGGGCCATAGGTTTCACTAGTGGCTTCTCTCAAGATAGCATAAGTATTACGGTGGGTGAACAAATTATTGTCGAGCAATTGATACAAAAGCGAATAATTATGAGATTATCTAGGCATGATCATGTATATAGGCATCACGTCCGCAACAAGTAGACCGACTCCTTCCTGCATCTACTACTATTACTCCACACATCGACCAACTCCTGCCTACATCTAGAGTATTGACATAAATCCCATCTTTTTATCCTCGATGGCAACAATACAATACGTGCCTTGCTGCCCCTGCTGTAACTGGGAAAGGACACCGCAAGATTGAACCCAAAGCTAAGCACTTGTCCCATGGCAAGAAAGATCAATCTAGTAGGCCAAACCAAACTTATAATTCGAAGAGACTTGCAAATATAACTCAATCATACATAAAAGAATTCAGAGGAGATTCAAATATTTCTCATAGATAAACTAGATCATAAACCCACAATTCATCGGATCTCGACAAACACATCGCAAAAAGAGTTTACATCGAATAGATCTCCACAAGAGAGGGGGAGAACATTGTATTGAGATCCAAAAAGAGAGAAGAAGACATCTAGTTAACTACTCACAACTCATCGGAGGGGCTATGGTGTTGATGTAGAAGCCCTCCATGGTCGATTCCCCCTCCGGTGGAGCGCCGGCGAAGGCTCCAAGATGGGATCTCGCGGATGCAAAAGGTTACGATGGTGGAAATTGTGTTTTGTTGGCTCCCTGGATGTTTTCGGGGTACGTAGGTATATATATGAGGAAGAAGTACGTTGGTGGCCGCCTGTGGGGCCTAGGAGATAGAGGGCGCGCCAGAGGGGGTGGGCGCGCGCCAGAGGGGGTGGGCGCGCGCCAGAGGGGGTGGGCGCGCCCTCCTGTCTCCTGGCCGCCTCGCAAGCTTCTTGACTTGCACTCCAAGTTCTTCGGATCACGTTCGTTCCAAAAATCACGCTCCCGAAGGTTTCATTCCGTTTGGACTCCGTTTGATATTCCTTTTCTTCGAAATACTGAAATAGGCAAAAAAAAACAGCAATACGGGCCGGGCCTCCAGTTAGTAGGTTAGTCCCAAAAATGATATAAATGTGTAAAATAAAGCCCATAAACATCCAAAAGGGGTAATATAATAGCATGGAACAATCAAAAATTATAGATACATTGGAGACGTATCATGAGTTCATCAAACTAAGCTTAGGGATCGCGGCGAGGCTGAGAGCGAGATTCGGTAGGGGGGAATCTTTGTGCGCACCCCAGTGTTCGAACCTCAAGGGTTTTGCCGGAACCCGAAATCCGACATTTGGCGCGCTAGGTAGGGGTGTGCCGAAGTCTTCCTTCCACTAATCCGCGTCCCGTCGCCTCGTCGCATCCATGTCTGGCGATCCAATGACCAACGCTGACCGCTGGGCGGCCTGGCCAGCCTGAGCCATGCCGCCTGCCTAACGAGACCTCAACCCCATGCCCCAGGCAGGTCGCGCACCGTGGAACACCATGGGGCGAGGGCAGCGCGGTCACACACCGCCCGCCCTTACTCCGCGATAGGTGCGGGCAGCCGCAAGGGCCTCAAACCACGCCGCGGCCATGGCACCGCACACCCGACGGGAGCAGGCAAACATGAGAGCCGCGCTCACCGTGGCTCGGGAGCTGCTGCGATGCAGGTTGATGGAGAGCGATCGGGACGCATTGCTGAAACGTGTTGTCGAGCTCCTGGATGCTGCGGCCTCGGGGGCACTGCCCTTCTACTTCCATCTTGCACCCCGGGCCTTGGCCGGACCACACGGTGGACCTCTCTGCGCCCGCATGCCCCCAAGCATGCCCCAAGGCTTCATCGACACTAGCTCAACCATCGGCGCCGGACGCTGGGTCGCACCCGTGCCACCATCGGTGAATGAGGGCATGCGTGCTGCCGCCTACGGCCCGGGCGGGCCGTTGCCCTACCATCCTCAAGACGGCGCGCTAGGCCAAGCGACATGGAGTGTGGGGCACTATGGCGAAGTCTTCGAGGTGGCGGCTTAGGAGGCTTACGTACCCCGCATGGTGGAATGGGAGTACGCTCTAGAAGACGACCCTGGCTCGTTCCTCGGGCCAGGCTGGGAAGAAGAGACGCCAGAAGCCGAGCCCTTCTAGGAGCCTCAAGAGAGCCTCACCAACCGCGTTGACAGCAGCAGTTACCGGGTACCATTAATTCCTCAGGAGCAAGATTATGCTAACCATGGGTCACAGGAGGGACAGGTCGTAGTAGCGGGAGGCTGCCCTAGCTCGGCAGCCTCCCGTCCTCCAGGAGGAGCGCACTGGGGGTTGCAAGAGAGGGGCCGAGAGCCAGGCCCCTCCCCACGATGCACAGAGCAAGGCGTTCCCCGGAGGTAGGCCCTCTGCCGGGGAGGTGCTGCAAAGCCTACCCTGGCAGAGGACCCGTTGTCGCCGAGGGCGCTGCTGGCGTCCCCTTTGCCCCTTTGGTGTCGTCCTGGTTTCCGGTCGCCGCCAATGGTGGTTGAGGGTGGTGCAAGGTGGGCCCCTCATCTGGCGGTATGAAGCAAGGCCCGGTGCCTATGAAGGCCTAGTGCCTGTGAAGCTCGCCGCCCGTGATACTCTCACATAATAATGAGTGGGGCTGTACATGCCTCGGAGCCTCAGGAGCGCCGCCCTCGGGCCTCGGGGGCTCCCTCCCACGCCCAGTGGCAGCACTTAGCTCCATGCTGGTGAGAAGATGTCGAAGACTAGACTAGGCACCGAACGCGGCCTTTTGCTTTTTGCCTCCCTTTCTATGGTCGTGCTTCCTTGCTTCGGATTTAAGTTGAAGTTGAATTTTCATTTGTGTGTGCGGAGAGGGTGTCTTTTCTCGTTCGTGTGATTTCTTGCGTTCTAGTTTCTGCCTTAATTTCGAGTTCACACCGGCTGCCTCCCCTTCGCGAGCCCCTCGCGAGTGGGGCTGGGCCAAGCGCACATACGCTCTGCGCGTGCCATACTACGGATGACACTTGCTCCCGTGAGGCCCTCTTGACCGGGTCGGCAGGTCCCTCAGGGGATCCTTGAGAACTCGCGACCTCACGAGCCGGTTCAGGACTTGTCCCGACTAAAGGTAAATTACAACAGCAAGCTTGCCGCAGAGCCCATAGGCTCATAGAAGCATAAATTCTGCTTGGCCCTGAAATCATAAAAATGGCAATCTTTTTACACGAGGGTGAAAGTGCGTTATGTCAACTAGAGGGGGGTGAATTGGCGATTTTTAAGAAATCTTCACTGAGGAATTTCAAGGTGAGGAAATTCCTAAGCGAAGAACTACTTGCAGTGGAATAAGTACTCAGGTATAAGCAAAACAGAGTAACAACATAGTCATCATGATGAAAGGAAAGACAAGCACTGAGTATGGAAAGCGTAAACACAGGATAAGCAGGATGAAGACAAAAAGACTGAAGAACTGGGATTGAGGAAATAGAGAAAGTCTTCAGTCAATGTCTTCAAGTAGTAATGATCAGGTACATCAACACATAACTGAGGACATGAAAGGGTTGAGGAAATAGAACTAGTTGTCTTGGTGAAGACAATGATTTGTTCGACCAGTTCCAACTGCTGTGACAGTTGTACGTCTGGTTGGAGCGGCTGAGTATTTAAACTCGAGGACACACAGTCCAAGACACACAGTCCTCACCGTATCCTCCTTGAGCTAAGGTCATGTAAATCTCGCCCAACAGTAGTGGTAAGTCTTCACAGGTGACTTCCAAACCTTCACAGACTTGGTCACTCGGCAAGCCACAATTCCTCTTGGATGCTCAGGCCATGACGCCTAACCGTCTGGAGGATACACAGTCCTCAAAGGTAACAAGCGTCGGTTCCACACAGGAACAATCTCTTCAGTGATGCTCAATCACTTTGGAGTTTGTAGGTTTGGGTTTGGGATTTGGGTTTTCCTCACTTGATGATTTTCGCTCAAAGTCCTTGGAGGATGGGATGCTCTCAAATGACAAGTGTCAGTTTCTCTCGGAGCAGCCAAGCAGCTAGTGGTTGTAGGGGGCGACTATTTATAGCCTAGGGAGCAGCCCAACATGATAAGACATAAATGCCCTTCAATGATATGACCGTTAGGTGGTAGATATTTTGGAACAGCTAGCGTGTGGCTCAACAACAGACGGATATTTTGAGGTTCAAATTCCTCAGGGCTATCATGTTCCTCACTGTGTAGGCAATTTGCACTGGCGAATTCCTAACTCCCCAGTCAGAAGAAATTCCTCAAAGACCAGAAGATCTTCGTCTCTGTCACTGAAGACATTTACTAAACTGATATGAGATTTCTAATGGCTTCACTCGAAGGATTGGGTAGGTGTAGGATTTTAAGATGAGCATCACTTGGAAATCTGTTTCTTTAGTATTACCTCGACCCCTTTAACAATACGGTGTTTCCTATAAATCAAGAAGAAGAAAATGAAACTACGAAAACAAAAGTCTTCACGCTTGAGATTCCTCGCATGAATATCGAAGTCTTCAAGGTCACACCAATTTCTTCACTTCCAAAATCTTCAGTAGAACCAAAGTCTTCAGCCGAAGACATTCATTTTTAGGGGTCGACTTTCACTGTAAATATCAAACTCCTCATTGACTTATAGAGCCTGTGTACACTCACTAACATATTAGTCCCTTAACCTATAAGTCTTTAATACACCAAAATCAGTAAGGGGCACTAGATGCACTTACAATCTCCCCCTTTTTGGTGATTGATGACAATATAGGTTAAGTTTTCAACGGGGATAAACATATGAATTGAAAGTACTCAATATTGAGGAATTTGATTGCAAGATATAGAAGAACTCCACCTAAAGATGTGCATAGTGAGGTATTTGCTTTTGAAGCAATGCACACTTGAAGAGTAGAATCATGGAGATCTCCCCCTATATCTTGTAATTCATACACGCATTTAACATATAGAATGAAGAATTTGAAATGCATGATGCAATATGGTGACTTATGTAATTCAGCATGCGTGCTTAGGATTAATGAGGAAATAGCATGCAGAAAAACAGAGCAAAAGTATCAGGTCACCATCAGACTTAAGTTTACAACTCGATCAACAAAAGCTTCAGAAGAGCGAGAGTTGCAACTTAACAAAAAAACGCCCATATATATAGACCCGCTTGAAGACTAACTCAAATTTCTCCCCCTTTGTCATCAAATGACCAAAAGGGACGAAAAGTGAGGACTAACGCCCCTGAAGAATTTCTTCACGAAGTTGATGGAGGAGCGCCATCGTTGTTGGGGTCGTCGGTTGGAGTAGGGCTTGCCGTAGTGTCATCCAGATCTTCATTTTCATCAGTGTCGCAGGACGAGGAATATGAACTGGGCACCAAAGGAGGAACTTCGACCTTCTTGAATTTCTTCGGTATAGGCTTAGCCCAGCCGAAGTCCTGGTTGAAGCCCATCTGCTTGGGATCATCATCACCGTAGAGGTGAGTCAATATAGCCCAGGTGCGATCGAACATTTCATTGAGGTAGTAGTGGTTCTTCTTCACTGAATTATAAGTGGCAGTCATATTGTGAAGAATTGAACCAAACCGGCGTTTCACCCATTTGTGATTGCGATCCACCTTCTGATGAAGACTGAGGAGAAGCTCACGAGCAGTCATCACCCTTGGAGCTGTTGCCTGAGGACTTTGCTTTGAAGCATTTGTGGCGGTATCATGAGTGGCAGAATCATCATTGGTGGAGTATGAAGAAGCTTTGCGGAACTATCCATCCAATGGACGAATGCCCTCATCAATGACAGCAGTGGCCTTGCCCTTCTCATCAGCTGAGGAAAATGTCCGTTTGAGGACTTCAATCGGAGGCAAGAAGCTGCCATGGTTGAGCGTATCAGCTTTGTAGTTGAGTGAAGACCTTTATCTGAGGAATCTCATGATCCAGGGAGCGTAAGGCTTCAGCTCAAACGGGGACATAGCGACATTTGCCTGAGTCCTCATGAAGAAATCATGATAATTCACGGGAATTCCGTGCATGATGTTGAATAACAGATTCTTCATGATGCCAACGACTTCCTCATCATTTGAGTCATGGCCCTTGATTGGACTCAGAGTCTTCATCAGAATATGATAGACTGTCCTCGGCATATACTGCAATTCCTTCACGAGGAATTTGGTCCTTGATGCTTGTCTAGGATTCAGCGGCTTCATCAGCACTTGCATAAAATGATCGGACAACTCAAGTTCAGAATATATCAGACGCGCACCTTCTGGGGGAGGACTGACTGGCATGGCACGAAGCAATTCAGTTGCTGGTGCCTTGTAGTGAGTGTTTTAAGTCATCCAGTCCAACACCCATGAATTCACATCTTTAGCTTTTCCGGTGATGTGCAGCGTCGCGTAGAATTGAAGAATGAGTTCTTCATTCCAATCGCATATATTAGTGCAGAAATTGAGCAGGCCAGCATCATGAATGGCAGCGAGGACTGGCGCAAAGCAAGGTAGTGATTCCATATCCAAGTGAGGAATATGCTCATGATCAAAGACCTTGTCTTTGTTGAATAGCACTGAAGAATAGAAGTTTACCTGGCTGGCAGTCCAAAATCGCTTTCTCCTTAGACGAGCTAAATCATACGGATTATATTCAATGAAGAATACATGCTCATTGAAGAAGGCACCAGCCTTGAACTTTGGAGTCTTGGAGAATGGATTCTTCGGCTGTGGATGAGGAGTGTCAGTGATTTGAAGAATAACTTCTGGGACTTCAATTTCAGGAGCCGTAGGCTGAGAAATTTCAGCTTCTGCTTCAGTAGCAGCCTGGGCCTCTATTTCTTCAGCAACATCTTCATCAACACTAGTGGCTGGAATCTCTTCAGGAATGGAAGGGGTGGCATGTATTTATTCAGAACCCATGAGAACTTCAGTTGGGGCCGACGACTGAGGAATTTGCTGGAGCGGTGTGAACAGATGTGAGTTAGGGTGCCGACTCTCCCAAAAATCATCATTCATCACGGGAGTGGTGCAGCCAATGTCCACATCCTCATCCACTTCCATTTCTTGAAAGCCGACTTCTTCAGCAGTGAACTGAGGCGTTGGCGATGATACCTAAGGGGTTGAGGTGAAAGCTTCAACCTCAATTTCTTCATCCATCTGCTCTGTGGAAGCAGCAGAGGGATCTTCTTCTGCTCGAGAATCTGATATTCTTCGCCATGAGGAACAAGTTCCTTGGATGGCATGCTTGCGAGAGGAACAACATCAATGGGATTCTCCAGTGAACTTGTCAAAATCTTCGCCTTCTTGGGGGCCGAAGATTCTGATGCAGCGGATGCCTTCCTCTTCTTCAAAGTAGCACGCTCCGTAGCTTTGGTTTTCTTCACTTCTAGAGCAAAAGGAAGAATCGGACTTGGTGTTGGTTCAGGCGGAGTAGTGGCAGTGGCATCAATTTCTTCAGGCACAACTGATGCAGTTGGCCTGTCTTGAACAGTTTCGTCAGGTGCAGCGATAGAGTCTTCAGTTGGCCTGACAATTTCTTCAGGCACAACACTAGTGGTTGCCCTGGCAGTTTCTTCAGAGGCTGGAATTTCTTCAGCGGCCCTGGTGCTTGAAGTTTCATCAGGAACCTGAAATTCATCAGCGGTGCTGGCAATTCCTTCAGTGGCTTGGGCAGATGCTTCAGCCGGTGTGACTTCAATGCGCACAGGAGCAACAGCACTTGAAGTGAATGTCTTCGTCAGCTTGACGAATCGGACCTTGGCACCCTCCAGTCAACCTTGTAGGCTTCAAAATCTTCGCTAAGCTTCTTGATGTCAGCTTGTAGTGCAATGAGCTGCTCAGGCGAAAGATTGAGGACATTGTCCTTTAAGTAGCACTGCTTCTTGTACCGCGCTTTCTTGATTGACCGGGCTTGGTCAAACTTCCATTTTTCTTCAGTGATGAATGCAGTCAAAACGTGGCTTTGTCTAGGAGTGAGGCCTAGCTTTGGCATTGGAGCATTTGGATCCTTGTGCCATAGGTTGATGAAATCGAGCATTTTCTTCAGATCAATTAGAAGGGGCACAACACTCCCTTTGGCTCTAGCGGCCCGCTGCTGTCTGTCCATGATGATATCAGCTAATTCATCATCATCAGCTTCATCATCACAAGGTGTTTGAAAGACCACCTGCTTCTTGTGAGGACTTGGTCCAGTGCCTCGTCCAGCAGTGGCCTTGGTCTTCAGCAGAGTGGGACCGGTTGATGAAGGGTGAGCTAAATAACTTGCTGAAGCTCCTAAGGCAATAGATATGCCTGTGGTCCGTTGGCACGTGGCAAGATGCACGGGTGCTGAGGACTTTGCCGGAGGAGCTGAGGGTTTTGAAGCCCGAGGAATTGGTGCAGCTTGAGGAACTGGGGCAGCTTGAGGAATTTTCCTCTGTGGCACTGAGGAAATTGGCCGTGAGGGCATTGGAGAAGAACTTGGTGGTTTCTTTGCTGGCTTCTTAGGCATGGCCTTCTTACTTGAAGAAGCATCAGCAGTGGCAGCGGCAGCAGCAGAATCTTCATTGAATTTCTTCACTGCTTCTTTGGCCTGCTTGGCCAACTTTGCTTGCCGCCTAGCCCATTCATCAGCATAATCCTCACCATGTTTAAGGCTTGTTGGATCATCTAGCTAGCCAAGTGCCAGAGGAGGTCTTGAGCATGGAGGATTGAGAGCGAATTTCTTCATGTATTTGGGAGTAACATATCTGTACTCCCTCCACTCTCTAGCCCATCTCCTTTCGATCCTCTGAATGCGCACTTTGCTCTCATTCTTCGTTTCCTTGCCATATTTTTCCTCATCAGGCGTGCAGTACCCTGCATAGATGTTCGCAGGGATCTCAAAGGCAATGTTTACTTCAAGCCTCTTTCCTCCTTTCTGAGGACGTTTACCGTCAGCCATTTTCTCCAGCTGAGGAATTTGCATAATTGAGTTCTCTGAAGAAGTATGCAGCTTTTCTTCGACGAATGCTGCAAATGAGTTAAGCTAATGAGAACCTAGTGATTCAGTAGCTGACATGAGTACCTGTGAACAGAGTATAGGTGCGAAGAATTTGGAGAGGTCATATGCGTTCTCAGAAGGTTTTTGTAAAATTTGATGAAGTTTGAGGAAATTGACCCGATGTGTCTTGAAGAATTTCACTAAGCGTTCTTTGTCTTTGGTTCCAGAGTTGTGAGGATCGTGAGATTCACACAATTGAGGAATCATGAAGAAAAACGTCACTTAGAGAAACAAATCAAGAACAGAAGATTTGTGCTAGGTGTTTAGAGTGTGGAGATCGAAGAATAAACACCTTTTGAGGATTTGATGAAAATCATCAGTAGAATAAATGCGGTAAAAGTAACTTTTAATTACCCTTGACGAAGAACACGACGAACCAAAATTGTAGATTTGGAAGTTCGTCAGCTCGGATCTTCCACGCCCTAACTTGGTGGAGGAAGACGTCTATGGCGACGGCGGAGAGAAGATTTCCGCAGTCGATGCGAGTACGACGGCAACGAGGTCGAGGCAGTGAAGCTTTTCCTCACTGGTAACGATGGAGTTAGCGGCGGCGCTAGGGTTTGAGAAGCTCGAGCGAGGAGTGAGTTCAAGCGGAGTAAAAGTGAAATGAGGAAGGGGAGGGGTATTTATAGCGGAGATGAATAACTGTTCGCCCGAAGAACTTCGACGAACGTGCCCCTGACCCTTCTCATTCACGTGACATGTGTCACCCACATACTGTGAAGTGGAGATCGTGTGAGATCATGGGTGAGTAGATAAGTATACCATGGAATGTGTAACGGTTTGAGCAGCAAAAGCCAAAAATTTCAGATAAGAATATTTTAAAGTGTCGTTCGCAATTTCTTCAGCTGACAAGGACACAGTGAAGAATTTGATCCAGTTTCAAATAAAATGCACATGAAGAATTTGTGAATGGATTGGGTTGAGTTTAGCATAGAGGGGGAAGGGTCTGATCACATTCACTTAGCAGAAAAGTCAACGTGAAGAATAGCAATAAGTGAATGTTGTAGAGGACATAAACTCAGATATGTTGAATAGTCAAATGAAGAACAACGACGGAAAGAGTGAAGACAATGCAACGTTGAAGAATTTGAAAAACTGAGGAATTTCAAAGACGAAGAAAAACTCAAGTTGAAGAATTTCAACTTTGGTTGGTGGCATATCCCACCGTATAAGAAAGCTGATTTCAGACACTGCGTACAATTCTCGTAGGGTTCTGATAATCAATTTATTCATTAATTTATTCACACTTAGAGGGTTAGTCTTCATTGATTGAAGAAAAACGTTACTTCATGTGTTGCACATCTAAGTCATCAAGTCAGCATAAGTGTTAGGATGTGTGTCCTTTTCAAAGAACATTCGAAGATTCTAGGATATTTATCTCACACCGCAACTTGCTAAATCTCTTCTCATCCAAGGGCTTAGTAAAGATATCGTCCAGCTGGTCTTTAGTGCTTGCGTGGTCGATGGAGATGTCTCCCTTTAACACATGATCACGAAGAAAATGATGACGAATCTGGATGTGCTTTGTCTTTGACTGCTGAACTGGGTTATGAGCAATCTTGATAGCACTCTCATTGTCGCAGTAGAGAGGCACATTCTTCACGTTGATGCCATAGTCCTTGAGTGTTTGCTTCATCCATAGTAGTTGAGCACAGCAAGATCCAGCAGCTATGTACTCAGCTTCTGCAGTGGAGAGTGATACGCAGTTCTGCTTCTTCGAGGACCAACATACCAAGGATCGTCCGAGGAAATGACATGTGCCTGACATTGACTTGCGGTCCACCCGATCGCCAGCATAGTCAGAGTCTGAATATCCAATGATATCAAAGGAAGAACCCTTGGGATACCATAATCCAAGTGTTGGTGTGTGAGCTAGATATAGAAGAATATGCTTCACAACCTTATGGTGTGATTCCTTCGGTGTAGCTTGAAATCGGGCACACATGCAAACACTAAGCATAATATCCGGCCTAGATGCACATAGGTACAATAAAGAGCCAATCATGGAATGGTATACCTTTTGATCAAAGTCTTTACCATTTTCATTAGTGAAGAGATGGCCATTTGTGGGCATAGGACTTTTGACGCCTTTGCAGTCTTGAATGCCGAATTTCCTCAACACATCCTTGAGGTATTTCTCCTGAGATATGAATATGCCATTGTATTGTTGACGAATCTGAAGACCTAAGAAGAATTTCAATTCTCCCATCATAGACATTTGATATTCTTCACTCATCATATAGGCAAATTCATCACTGTAACGTTGGTTAGTACAGCCAAAGATAATATCATCAACATATATTTGGCACACGAATAATTCATCATCATATGATTTGGTGAAAAGAGTTGGGTCAAGTGAACCGCGTTTGAAGCCTTTCTTCATGAGGAATTCCTTCAGTGTGTCATACCACGCCCGAGGTGCTTGCTTGAGGCCATAGAGGGCCTTGTTGAGTCTGTAGACGTGATCTAGAAATTTTGGATCCTCAAAACCTGGTGGTTGAGCAACATATACTTCTTCCTCAAGCTTACCATTAAGGAATGCACTTTTCACATCCATTTGTTGTAAGATGATATTATGATGGTTAGCATAAGCAAGCAATATGCGAATAGCCTCAAGTCTAGCAACATGTGCAAAAGTTTCATCGAAATCAATTCCTTCAACCAGTGTGTAGCCTTGAGCTACAAGACGAGCCTTATTCCTCACCACGAGGCCATTTTTGTCTTGTTTGTTGCAGTAGATCCATTTGGTACCGATGATGTTGTGCTTGCGTGGGTCCGGTCGCTTGACAAGCTCCCACACATTGTTGAGCTTGAATTGATGCAATTCATCTTGCATGGCTTGAATCCACTCAGATTCCATGAATGCTTCATCTACTTTAGTGGGCTCTGTGATAGAGACAAATGCAAAATGCCCACAAAAGTTAGATAAATGTGAAGCTTTTGAGCGCGTGAGGGGACCTGGTGCACGAATGGCATCAATGATCTTCTCGACTTGCACTTCATTTGCAATGCGAGGATGTGCGGGTTGACGACTTTGCTTAGGCCCAGCAGTTTCTTCAGGACCAGTTTCTTCAGCAGCACCAACATGATTTTCTTCACGATCAGGAATGATTTCTTCAGCAATTTCTTCGATAGGGATGACACCCTCAGTAGCTTTGAACTTGATGGATTCCTTAGGTGACATTTCATCTAGCACAGGAGGTAGGTGTTCTCTTTGCGAGCCATTAGTTTCATCGAACCGCACATCTATAGTTTCAACAACCTTGTGGTGAACGGTGTTGAAGACTCTGTAGGTGTGCGAGTCCTTTCCGTAACCAAGCATAAAGCCCTCATGTGCTTTCGGTGCAAATTTAGAGTGATGGTGAGGATCTCTAATCCAGCATTTAGCACCGAAGACTTTGAAATAACTTACATTGGGTTTCTTGTCAGTGAGGAGTTCACATGAGGTCTTTTTGAAGAATTTGTGAAGATATACCTTGTTGATGATATGGCACGCTGTATCAATTGCTTCAGGCCAGAAGTGCTCAGCCATCTTGTACTCATCAAGCATAGTGCGAGCGATCTCAACAAGAGTCCTGTTCTTGCGCTCCATGACGCCATTCTGCTGAGGAGTATAAGGAGCAGATAATTTGTGAGTAATACGAAGCATATCGAGATATTCATCGAGGCCAGTGTTCTTGAACTCGGTTCCGCTATCACTCTTGATATGCTTGATCTTCACACGGAAGTTAGTGGAAGCCCTTGAGGAAAAACGTCTGAAGACTTCCTGCACTTCATTTTTGTAAGTGATGATATGCACCCATGTGTAACGAGAATAGTCATCAACTATGACAAAACCATATAATGATGCAGAACTAGTGAACGTGGCATAATGAGTAGGGCCAAACAGATCCATATGAAGTAATTCAAAGGGACGAGAAGTAGTCATGATAGTCTTCGCGGGATGCTTGGCTCTGGTGATCTTTCTAGCCTCACAAGCCCCACAAAGATGATCTTTGAGGAATTTGACACCCTCGATGCCAATGATGTGCTTCTTCTTCACGAGTGTATGCAAGTTCCTCATCCCAGCATGACCAAGTCGTCGATGCCATAACCAGCATTCTGAAGCTTTTGCGAGTTGACATGTGGCAGGCTGTGGTCCTGTAGAGAAATCAACAATGTACAAGTCTCCTTTCCTAAAGCCTTCGAAGACTTTGGAGTTGTCAGATTCCATTAGCACAAGGCAGCGAAATTTGCGGAAGACAACAACCATATCAAGATCACAAAGCATTGAGACTGACATAAGATTGAATCCTAAGGACTCAACAAGCATGACTTTGTCCATGTGTTTATCCTTTGAGATTGCAACCTTACCTAGACCCAATACCTTGCTTTTTCCTTTGTCAGTGTAGGTGATATGCTTCAGATGAGATGGTGACAATTCAGTGTCCATCAGCAAGCTTCTGTCACCAGTCATGTGATTTGTACATCCACTATCGAGGACCCACTCAGTATCTTTGGGTTGATCATCCTGCAGATGAATTTGTGCAACTTACAAACCCATATACTTCATCAGTGAAGAATATGATATCAATTTCATCAACAGTAACAAATATAGCAATACGAGGACGTGAGAAATGAATGATTCATTTCTTCATTGTTTAGCTTGCGTCCTTTCAAGCACATTCAGGTCTCCAGCAAATTCTTCAGACGATCAAGTTCGTCTGGAGACCTGACCCTGCATAAGAGATTAGTTCGTTTTCTTCACCACCCACATTTGGAGGGGTGGGAAAGAGTTCATCATTCCGCGAGCTCCATAAGAAAATGATGGCATAAAAGCCAGTGCACTTCGTTTCACAGAAGAGTGGTTAGGGTAAGCATATGAATAAGCAGAGAAATTCTTCAAGGACTTATGAACATAATGGTTTGAAAAATAATGCACATATTCATGGCCCTTAGACTTTCCCTGCGAAGCAGAAGTGTTAGCACGATGATGTTCATATGAGGATTTTGATCCATGTGAGGAATTTGATCCATGTGAAGAATTTGGTCCATATGAGGGCTTGGATCCATATGAAGAGTTTGGTCCATATGAAGAATTTGATCTGGGGTTCCTATTCTTCATGGGTGGTGTCATGATGACATTCACCTGAAGATTTTCAAGGCAACTTTTAGGAACCCAGATTTTCTTCATAGGGGGGCCGTTCCTGCAGTTACTTCCAACATATCGAGCAAATACTTCACCATTCTGATTCTTGAACAGTTTATAGTTAGAGTCAAATGACTCATCAGAGAAATATGAAGAATCAGATGTAAAGCCAGATAAATTGCATGGATCTACAGGAGGTCCTTTCATAGCAACCCATGAGGTTTTGGGGTACTGCTCAGGTTTCCAGTAGGTTCCATCAGCATTGAGTTTCCTCTCAAAGGCAATACCCTCTTTCCTAGGGTTCCTGTTCAAGATCTGCTTTTTAAGCACATCACAAAGAGTCTGATGCCCTTTGAAGCTTTTGTAAATGCCTGTCACATACAATTCCTTTAGCCCTGCATTGTCGTTAGTGATACATGTGGTATCCTCAGATGAGGAATTTGTGACCACAAAGATAGTTGAAGAATTTGCAGCAATAGAAGCATTTGAACATTCAGGTGGCCTTTGTTTGGGCTTTAGCTACTGATTCCAGATTCTAGAGCATCCAAAATCAGAAACTGAAACAAACACGCAGATTTCTACCTTAGCTTTGCAGAATCGATTTTGGAAAATGAACTACAGGCATGCAGAAACTAGAATCACCATTTTTGCTGATTCCCGAGCTGCCACTTACCCTAGTTCAAATATAGCCCATCTTCTCCCCGTTATTATGCTAGAAATGCCACCCCTCCCCCAGCCCAACTCCTCCACCGACAGGTTCTCCCCCATCTCGTTCTTTCTCACCCATCGAACACAGCGAGGGAGAGGCATGGATCTCGGGCGCCACCACCTTCATCGGCCCCGTCAGATCGACGAGGTCTGAATTTGGGCGCCTCCACCCCTCCCCATACTCCGGCCCAGAGACCGCTGCGCCACCATCCCCTAGCTAAACATGTGCCTGCGACCCCCAATCTCCGCCTGTGCCTCCGCCTCTGATCTCCCGCTGCGTCGCCGGCCCGAGCTCTCCCTGAACCGTGTCGGAGGTCCAGCTACACCACACTGGAGGTCCACCATGGCCCCCCCGAGGCCTCCTGCACCCACCCCTCTCCGGCGTCCTGCGCTCCACCCTTTTCATGATCTGGTCCGGCCTCACAAACCCCAGCATCCCGAGCATCAGAACATCAACCTCCTCCCTCGTCCCCATGTTGGTTCATGCGGCTAGATCATGTGTTCTTGGCGTCCCAAGCTCCACCTGATTTTCCATGGTCTTCCCTATTCTTGGTGTTTGGTTTTGCCATATTATTTGGCTTTTTTTGTCTTTTCTAGTTGCTTATTTTTCTAGTGAATTTTGGCTCAGATGTGTGTATGTGTGCTCCCAGCCCGAACGGGTGTGTATGGATTAGAAGATTTGCCAATTGTTCAACTAATGTGGTGAGTTCTTCAAGTTTTGTAATTGACCAGGAAAGTTGCAGAGATTTCACAACACATCTGGTTTTTCTAAATCAGGGTAAACAAACAGTCTACTTCTAATTCCCAGAATCTACAGCTGTAGCTGATTTTAGGAATTCAAGCTATAGCTGATTCTCAGGAATCCGTACCCCAAACAAAGGGGGCCTCAGGTGATGAATTAGTAGATTCACGCTCAATGCATTTAAGACATGGTGGAACAAATTCTTCCTGAGCGGAACTGATCTGTTGAGCAAGCAATGAATCGTTTTCCTTCTGAAGATCTTCATAACTCACTTTTAACATCTCAAGATCTTGCTTTCTCTGAAGAAATTCATATGAAAGTGTCTCATGATCAGTTAAGAGAGTGTTATGATGATTTTGAAGGTTGTCAAACCGAGTTTGAAGTCTTTGAAGATTATCTGTCAGAGTCTTAGTTCGATTCAATTCCTCACCCAACAGGTCATCGCTTCTGTCTAGTTGATTTTGAATATTTTCTAAAGCCTTCTATTGTTTAACATCAATTTTAGCAAGTTTCGAATAGCTAGGCTTAAGATCGTCGTTAGATTCATCCTCACTAGAGTCATAGGGGGAATTCTTGGGTACATTGGCACCTTTTGCCATGAAGCAATAGGTGGGAGCATAGTCATCGTTGCCCTTGTTAGCCGAGTCGGAGAAGTCATTTTCTTCAGCGTTGAAGATGGACTTGCTGACGTATGCAGTAGCGAGGGCTAGGCTAGCCACACCAGAGTCAGATTCCTCAGATTCCTCCTCTTCCACATTATCCTCAGATTCCGCTTCAGAGTCCATTTCCTTGCCAATGAATGCCCGGACCTTCTTTGAGTTTCTCTTCTTGTGAGATGAAGACTTTGAGGATTTTGATGATGAAGACTTTGAGGATTTCTTCTTCTTCTTTGAATCGTCAGAGTCATCATCTTTGTACTTCTTATTCTTCGATTCCTTTTCCCACAGAGGACTATCAGACATGTAGTGACCAGGTTTCTTACATTTGTGGCAAGTTCTCTTCTTGTAGTCACGGGATGAGGAATCATCATTTCTTGAAGACTTTCCAAAACGGCCACGGCGAGAGAACTTCTGGAATTTCCTCACGAGCATTGCTAGCTCCTAGCTCAGTTCTTCAGGATCACCAAGGCTACTACCAGAATCCTCAGCTTCGGACTCAGATACTGCCTTGGCCTTCAGTGCACGTGATCTTCCGTAGCTCGATCCATAGATCTCTCTCTTTTTAGCAAGCTGGAACTCATGAGTATTTAGCCTCTCGAGGATATCAGCGGGATCAAGTGACTTGTAATCAGCTCGTTCTTGAATCATCAGTGCGAGAGTATCAAATGAGGTGTCAAGTGATCTCAGCAATTTCTTCACCACCTCATGATCGGTGATATCAGTAGCACCAAGTGCTTGATGTCTACTACACAACCTTCTTCTTGTAGACGTTGTTGGGCCTGCAAGTGCACAGGTTTGTAGGACAGTAGCAAATTTCCCTCAAGTGGATGACCTAAGGTTTATTAATCCGTAGGAGGCATAGGATGAAGATGGTCTCTCTCAAGCAACCCTGCAACCAAATAACAAAGAGTCTCTTGTGTCCCCAACACACCCAATACAATGGTAAATTGTATAGGTGCACTAGTTCAGCGAAGAGATGGTGATACAAGTGCAAAATGGATGGTAGATATAGGTTTTTGTAATCTGAAACTATAAAAACAGCAAGGTAACAAGTGGTAGAAGTGAGCGTAATGCAATGATAGGAAACAAGGCCTAGGGTTCATACTTTCACTAGTGCATGTTCTCTCAACAGTAATAACATAGATAGATCATATAACAAGCCCTCAACATGCAACAAAGAGTCACTCCAAAGCCACTAATAGCAGAGAACAAACGTAGAGATTATGGTAGGGTACGAAACCACCTCAAAGTTATTCTTTCAGATCAATCTATAAAAGAGTTCGTACTAGAATAACACCTTAAGACACAAATCAACCAAAACCCTAATGTCACCTAGATACTCCATTGTCACCTCAAGTATCCGTGGGCATGATTATACGATATGCATCACACAATCTCAGATTCATCCAACCAACACAAAGTACTTCAAAGAGTGCCCCAAAGTTTCTATCGGAGAGTCAAGAACGTGTGCCAACCCCTATGCATAGGTTCCCAATGTCACGAAACCCGCAAGTTGATCACCGAAACATACATCAAGTGGCACATGATATCCCATTGTCACCACAAATAATCACGGCAAGACATACATCAAGTGTTCTCATAAAAGACTCAATCTGATAAGTTAACTTCAAAGGGGAAACTCAATTCATCAGAAGAGAGTAGAGGGGGAGAAACATCATAAGATCCAACTGCAATAGCAAAGCTCGGGATACATCAAGATCGTGCCATAGAGGAAACACGAGAGAGAACACGAGAGAGAGAGAGAGAGAGATCAAACACATAGCTACTGGTACATACCCTCAGCCCCGAGGGTGAACTACTCCCTCCTCATCATGGATAGCACCGGGATGATGATGGCCACCGGTGATGGGATCCCCCTCCGGCAGGGCGCCGAAACGGGCTCCCGAGAGGTTTTTGGTGGCTACAGAGGCTTGCAGCGGCGGAACTCCCGATCTATCTTCTGTTCTGGAAGTTTTACGATACATAGGTATATATGGGTGAAAGGAGTATGTCGGTGGAGCTATGGGGGCCCCACGAGGCAGGGGGCGCGCCCTAGGGGGGTGGGCGCGCCCCCCACCCTCGTGAGCACCTCCCGTATCTTTTGACGTGGGGTCCAAGTCCATCAGGTGGGTTTCCTTCCAAAAATAACTTCTCCAGTTGATATCGTTCCGTTTTGACTCCGTCTGATATTCCTTTTCCTCGAAACACTGAAATAGGCATAAAACAACAAATCTGGGCTGGGCCTCCGGTCAATAGGTTAGTCCCAAAAATAATATAAAAGTGGATAATAAAGCCCAATATTGCCTAAAACAGTAGATAATATAGCATGGAGCAATCAAAAGTTATAGATACGTTGGAGACGTATCAAGCATCCCCAAGCTTAATTCCTGCTTGTCCTCGAGTAGGTAAATGATAAAAAAGAATTTTTGATGCGGAGTGCTACTTGGCATGATTTCAATGTAATTCTTCTTACTTGTGATATGAATATTCAGATCCGAAAGATTCAAGACAAAAGTTCATATTGACATAAAAATAATAATACTTCAAGCATACTAATAAAGCAATCATGTCTTCTCAAAATAACATGGCAAAAGAGAGTTCATCCCTACAAAATCATATAGTTAGGCTATGCTTCATTTTCGTCACACAAAGATGTTCCCAACTTCTATACCCCCGATGACAAGCCAAGCAATTGTTTCATACTTAAATAATCTCAAACTTTTTCAACCTTCACGCAATACATGAGCGTGAGCCATGGATATAGCACTATGGGTGGAATAGAATATGATGATGGGGATTGTGTGAGAAGACAAAAAAGGAGAAAGTCTCACATTGACGAGGATAATCAACGGGCTATGGAGATGCCCATTAATTGATGTCAACATGAGGAGTAGGGATTGCCATGCAACGGATGCACTAGAGCTATGAATGCTCAACAAAAGAAAACTAGTGGGTGTGCATCCAACTCGCTTGCTCATGAACACCTAGGGCATTTGAGGAAGCCCATCGTAGGAACATACAAGCCAAGTTCTATAATGAAAAATTCCCACTAGTATAAAAAGACAACTTATGAGACTCACTACATGAAGAACAAGGTGCTACTTTGAAGCACAATATATGAGACTCACTATATGAAGAACAAGGTGCTACTTTGAAGCACAAGTGTGGAAAAAGAGATAGTAGCATTGCACTTTTTTTTGGGCCTTTCTTTTTTTTTCTTTTTGGCCTTTCTCTTTTTATTTTGATTGGGCAATGCTCTAATAATGATGATCATCACACTTCTATTGATTACAACATAAGGATTACAACTCGAAACTAGAACAAGATATGACTCTATATGAATGCCTCCGGCGGTGTACTGGGATGGTGCAATGAATCAAGAGTGACATGTATGAGAAATAATGCATGGTGGCTTTGCCACAAATATGATGTCAACTACATGATCATGCAATGGCAATATGACAAAAGTAATGTATGTCATGATGATGATGGAAGTTGCATGTCAATATATCTCGGAATGGCTATGGAAATGCCATGATAGGTAGGTATGGTGGATGTTTTGAGGAAGATATAAGGAGGTTTATGTGTGATAGAGCGTATCGTATCATGGGGTTTGGATGCACCGGCGAAGTTTGCACCAACTCTCAAGGTGAGAAAGGGCAATGCACGGTACCGAAGAGGCTAGCAAAGGTGGAAAGGTAAAAGTGCGTATAATCCATGGACTCAACATTAGTCAAAAGAACTCATATACTTATTGCAAAAATTTAGAAGTCATCAAAAACCAAGTACTACGCGCATGCTCCTAGGGGGATAGATTGGTAGGAAAAGACCATCGCTCGTCCCCGACCGCCACTCATAAGGATGCAGAAGCCAGGTACAATTCATGTTTCAAATTTGTTGCACAACTTTAACCATACGTGCATGCTACGGGACTTGCTAACTTCAACACAAGCATTCTTTAAATTCATAATCACCCAACTAGCATGACTTTAATATCACTACCTCCATATCTCAAAACAATTATCAAGTATCAAACTTTTCTTAGTATTCAACACACTCATAAGAATTCTTACAAATCTTTTATGCCTAGCATATTAGGATTTTAAGCAAATTACCATGATATTTAAGACTCTCAAAATAATATAAGTGAAGCATGAGAGTTCATCTATTACTTAAAAATAAAACTACCACCATGCTCTAAAAGATATAAGTGATGCACTAGAGCAAATGACAAACTACTCCGAAAGATATAAGTGGAGATCAATGAGTAGTCGAATAATTATGCAACTATGTGAAGACTCTCCCATTTAATAATTTCAGATCTTGATACTTTATTCAAACAGCAAGCAAAGCTAAAGAAAACTACATTGCAAGGATAGCACAACTCATGTGAAGAAGCAAAAACTTAGGCTCAACCGATACTAACCGATAGTTGTTGAAGAAGAAAGGTGGGATGCCTACCGGGGCATCCCCAAGCTTAGATGCTTGAGACTTCTTGAAATATTATCTTGGGGTGCCTTGGGCATCCCCAAGCTTGAAGTTTTGTGTCTCCTTAATTCCTCTCATATCATGGTTTCTCTTTTTATCAAAAGCTTCATTCACAACAAACTCAACAAGAACTCGTGAGATAGGTTACTATAAACTAATGCAAAACCTTATCATTTTCTCCTGTAACAAATCACTAACATTATTATTCAACATTGAATACTAAATGCCTCTGCATATTTAATACTCCTATCTTCAAATAGAATCATTAAACAAGCAAACATATGCAAACAATGCAACCATAACAGCAATCTGCCAAAACAGTACAGTCTATAAAGAATGCAAGAGTCATCATACTTCCCTAACTCCAAAAATTATGAACTAAAATTACCACTGTAATAAATTTATCATAGATCAATATGCAAAAAGATTCAACATTATACCGCTCTCTGACTTTTCTAGGGAATTTTTGCAACAGTGGTAAACTTTCTGTTTTCAAACAGCAACATGTATACTTAGCAAAATAAGCATGGCAAAGGCTATCCTTGACTTTTTTTATTAAAACTAAAGATGAAAAACATTAATCTAAATAACAGCAAGTAAATACTAACAAAATAAAATGACGCTCCAAGCAAAACACATATCATGTGGTGAATAAAAATATAGCTCCAAGTAAAGTTACCGATGAACGCAGACGAAAGAGGGGATGCCTTCTGGGGCATCCCCAAGCTTAGGCTCTTGGTTGTCCTTGAATATTACCTTGGGGTGCCTTGGGCATCCCCAAGCTTAGGATCTTGCCACTCCTTGTTCCATAGTCCATCGAATCTTTACCCAAAACTTGAAAACTTCACAACACAAAACTTAACAAAAAACTCGTAAGCTCCGTTAGTGAAAGAAAACAAAACACCACTTCAAGGTACTGTAATGAACTCATTCTAAATTCATATTAGTGTAATATATACTGTACTCCAACTTATCTATGGTTCATACCCTCCGATACTACTCATAGATTCATCAAGATAAGCAAACAACACAATGAAAACAGAATCTGTCAAAAACAGAACAGTCTGTAGTAATCTGTATCAAACGTATACTTCTAGAACTACAACAATTCTACCAAATTAGGAAGTCCTAAAAAATTTGTGTAACAATCCATAGCAAAAAGACTCAGATCAAGAGCACGTTTCTGTGAATTAAAAAAACTAAATTACTGGGTGCAAAAGTTTCTGATTTTCAGCAGGATCAACACAACTATCACCGTAAGCTATCCTAAAGGTCTTACTTGGCACTTTATTGAAACAAAAGCTATAAAACATGATTATTACAGTATCATAATCATGTGGACACACAAAAACAGTAAGGATAAATATTGGGTTGTCTCCCAACAAGCGCTTTTCTTTAATGCCTTTCTAGCTAGGCATGATGATGACAATACATAAAAGATAAGAATTGAAACATAACGGGAGCATCATGAAGCATATGACTAGCACATTTAAGCCTAAACCACTTCCTATGCATAGGGATTTTGTGAACAAACAACTTATGGGAACAATAATCAACAAGCATAGGAAGGTAAAACAAGCATAGCTTCAAGATTTTAAGCACATAGAGAGGAAACTTGATATTATTGCAATTCCTACAAGCATATATTCCTCCCTCATAATAATTTTCATTAGCATCATGAATGAATTCAACAATATAACCAGCACCTAAAGCATTCTTTTCATGATCTACTAGCATAGAAAATTTACTACTCTCCACATAAGCAAACTTCTTCTTTATAGCATACGTATCATCACAATAATCATCATAGATAGGAGGCATGCTTTCATCATAGTAAATTTGCTCATCAAAGCTTGGGGGACAAAAAATATCATCTTCATCAAACATAGCTTCCCCAAGCTTGTGGCTTTGCATATCATTAGCATCATGGATATTCAAGGAATTCATACTAACAACATTGCACTCATGCTCATCATTCACATATTTCATGCCAAGCATTCTATGTAATTCTTCTTCTAGCACTTTGGCACAATTTTCCTTTCCATCATACTCACGAAAGATATTAAAAAGGTGAAGCATATGAGACAAACTCAGTTCTATTATTTGTAATTTTCTTTTATAAACTAGGCTAGTGCTAAAACAAGAAACAAAAAGATTCGATTGCAAGATCTAAAGATATACCTTCACTTACCTAGCCTCCCCGGCAACGGCGCCAGAAAAGAGCTTGATGTATACTACACAACCTTTTTCTTGTAGATGTTGTTGGGCCTGCAAGTGCACAGGTTTGCAGGACAGTAGCAAATTTCCCTCAAGTGGATGACCTAAGGTTTATCAATCCATAGGAGGCGTAGGATGAAGATGGTCTCTCTCAAGCAACCCTGCAACCAAATAACAAAGAGTCTCTTGTGTCCCCAACACACCAATATATTGGTAAATTGTATAGGTGCACTAGTTCGGTGAAGAGATGGTGATACAAGTGCAAAATGGATGGTAGATATAGGTTTTTGTAATCTGAAATTATAAAAACAGCAAGGTAACAAGTGGTAAAAGTGAGCGTAAATGGTATTGCAATGATAGGAAACAAGGCCTAGGGTTCATACTTTCACTAGTGCAAGTTCTCTCAACAATAATAACATAGATAGATCATATAACAAGCCCTCAACATGCAACAAAGAGTCACTCCAAAGCCACTAATAGCGGAGAACAAACATAGAGATTATGGTAGGGTACGAAACCACCTCAAAGTTATTCTTTCGGATCAATCTATAAAAGAGTTCGTACTAGAATAACACCTTAAGACACAAATCAACCAAAACCCTAATGCCACCTAGATACTCCATTGTCACCTCAAGTATCCGTGGGCATGATTATACGATATGCATCACACAATCTCAGATTCATCCAACCAACACAAAGTACTTCAAAGAGTGCCCCAAAGTTTCTATCGGAGAGTCAAGAACGTGTGCCAACCCCTATGCATAGGTTCCCAATGTCACAAAACCCGCAAGTTGATCACCAAAACATACATCAAGTGCCCCAAGTTGATCACCAAAACATACATCAAGTGTTCTCATAAAAGACTCAATCCGATAAGATAACTTCAAAGGGGAAACTCAATTCATCACAAGAGAGTAGAGGGGGAGAAACATCATCAGATCCAACTACAATAGCAAAGCTCGGGATACATCAAGATCGTGCCATAGAGGAAACACGAGAGAGAACACAAGAGAGAGAGATCAAACACATAGCTACTGGTACATACCCTCAGCCCCGAGGGTGAACTACTCCCTCCTCGTCATGGATAGCACCGGGATGATGAAGATGGCCACCGGTGATGGGATCCCCCTTCGGCAGGGCGCCGGAACGGGGTCCCGAGAGGTTTTTGGTGTCTATAGAGGCTTGCGGCGGCGGAACTCCCGATCTATTTTCTGTTCTGGAAGTTTTAAGATACGTAGGTATATATGGGTGAAAGGAGTACGTCGGTGGAGCTACGGGGGCCCCACGAGGCAGGGGGCGCGCCCTAGGGGGGGTGGGCGCACCCCCCACCCTCGTGAGCACCTCCCGTATCTTCTGAAGTGGGGTCCAAACCCATCAGGTGGGTTTCCTTCCAAAAATAACTTCTCCAGTTGATTTCGTTCCGTTTTGACTCCGTCTGATATTCCTTTTCCTTGAAACACTGAAATAGGCATAAAACAACAAATTTGGTCTGGGCCTCCGGTTAATAGGTTAGTCCGAAAAATAATATAAAAGTGGATAATAAAGCCCAATATTGCCTAAAATAGTAGATAATATAGCATGGAGCAATCAAAAATTATAGATACGTTGGAGACGTATCAGTGCTTGAAGCTCATTTGAGATGTCAGTGAGGCGGTCGAAGGTTTGCTGAACATTTTCGTTGTTGAGTCTTTTGAAGCGGTTGAAGAGATTGCGAAGAACATCAACTCGGGAGTCACGTTGAGTTGAAACTCCTTCGTTGACCATGGACAACCTGTCCCAAATCAGCTTGGCAGTTTCCAATGCACTCACTCTACCGTACTGGCCTTTGCTCAAATGGCCACATATGATATTCTTCGCTTGAGAATCGAGTTGCTTGAATCTCTTCACATCGGTAGCATTCAAAGACGGAGAGACTGAGGGAACGCCATTTTCCACAATGTACCAGAGATTGTTATCAATTGCCTCAAGATGCATGCGCATCTTGTTCTTCCAGTAGGGGTAGTCCATCCCGTCAAAGGTAGGACACCCAACTGAGACATTGATCATACCTGCAGTCGACATAACTAAAACTCTAGGCGGTTAAACCAAAATAACACAGAACAAGGGAGTACCTTTCTCTGATACCAATTCAAAGTGCGTTACGTCGACTAGAGGGGGGGGGGTGAATAGGCGATTATTAAGAAATCTTCACTGAGGAATTTCAAGGTGAGGAAATTCCTAAGCGAAGAACTACTTGCAGCGGAATAAGTACTCAGGTATAAGCAAAACAGAGTAACATCATAGTCATCATGATGAAATGAAAGACGGGCACTGAGTACAGAAAGCGTAAACACATGATAAGCAGGATGAAGACAAACAGACTGAAGAATTGGGATTGAGGAAATAGAGAAAGTCTTTAGTCAATGTCTTCAAGTAGTAATGATCAGGTACATCAATGCATAACTAAGGAAATGAAAGGGTTGAGGAAATAGAACCAGTTGGCTTGGTGAAGACAATGATTTGTTCGACCAGTTTCAACCGCTGTGACAGTTGTACGTCTCGTTGGAGCGGCTGAGTATTTAAACTCGAGGACACACAGTCCTCACTGTATTCTCCTTGAGCTAAGATCATGCAAATCTCGCCCAACAGTAGTGGTAAGTCTTCACAGGTGACTTCCAAACCTTCACAGACTTAGTCACTCGGCAATCCACAATTCCTCTTGGATGCTCAGACCATGACGCCTAACCATATGGAGGATACACAGTCCTTAAAGGTAACAAGCGTCGGTTCCATACAGGAACAATCTCTTCAGTGATGCTCAATCACTTTGGGGTTTGTAGGTTTGGGTTTGGGATTTGGGTTTTCCTCACTTGATGATTTCACTCAAAGTCCTCGGTGGATGGGATGCTCTCAAATGACAAGTGTCAGTTTCTCTCGGAGCAGCCAAGCAGCTAGTGGTTGTAGGGGCGGCTATTTAGCCTAGGGAGCAGCCCGACATGATAAGATATAAATGCCCTTCAATTATATGACCTTTAGGTGGTAGATATTTTGGAACGGCTAGCACGCGGCTCAGCAACGGTCGGATATTTTGAGGTTCGAATTCCTCAGGGCTATCATGTTCCTCACTATGTAGGCAATTCGCACTGGCGAATTCCTAACTCCTCAGTTAGAACAAATTCCTCATAGACCAGAAGATCTTCGTCTCTGTCACTGAAGAAATTGACTGAACTGATATAAGATTTCCAATGGCTTCACTTGAAGGATTGGGTAGGTGTAGGATTTTTAGATGAGCATCACTTGGAAATCTGTTTCCTTAGTATTACCTCGACCCCCTTTAACAGTACGGTGTTTCCTATGACTCAAGAAGAAGAAAATGAAACTACGAAAACAAAAGTCTTCACGCTTCAGATTCCTCGCATGAATATCGAAGTCTTCAAGGTCACACCAATTTCTTCACTTCCAAAGTTTTCAGGAGAACCAAAGTCTTCAGCCGAAGACATTCATTTTTAGGGGTCGACTTTCACTGTAAATATCAAACTCCTCATTGACTTATAAAGCCTGTGTACACTCACAAACATATTAGTCCCTTAACCTATAAGTCTTCAATACACCAAAATCACTAAGGAGCACTAGATGCACTTATAGAGGGGCATCCCCTCCCAAAATGCTCTTACAACCTTTGGGGCCGCGCCCGAGCTTCTGTATGTAGGATAAACAGCAGAGAAACACGGGATCAGTTAGACATATCACTCACCGCGTCCCCCTAGTCGCCTCCAGATGCATCGCTGGCGCCGCTATCGCTGTCACTGGCATCGCCATCACCATCATCGGCACCACCGTCACCATCATCGACCAGATCGCCTCCATCCGCCGTGACTACCACCCCGTCTCGTCGGAAGCAAAGGCCCTAACAAGCGCATCCACGTTGTCCTCCACTCACCGCGCCAAGTCGCCCCGAATGGCCTCGGGCACTGGGGCGATGGCGGCGTCAAAGTCAAAGTCGGGATTGGTGTTCTGAAGATGGCTGAAGATGCGGGAAAACGCGCGCCCGAGCAGGCTGCGGCTCCTCTCCTCAACAAGCTGGTGAGCTCTCTTGGAGCGGTTCTCCAGGCGTGTCACCATGTTAGTGAAGAAGCGGAGATGACTGGCATAGTTGGTCGCGTGGGGATGCAGGGCGTTCTCATTACAGATGTTGCCCAGGGCCGCGTTGGCCCTGTTCCCGAGGTCCTGGAGCATGGGGCCGTGCATGTGCTCCAACATCCGCCGTTGAAGTGCTTCCTCTCTGTTCTGCTGCGTGATGGACTCGGTGTCGGCAACCCGCTGCTGAAGAGGAAGCAGCTCAGCGCGGGCGGAGGTCAGCTCGGCCAGCGCCGAGACTAGGGCGGCTGCGGTGGCCTCCGCGCACCGTTCCGCTTCGGTTAGCCTGGACCGAACGGCGACATTCCTTCCTGCAACCTCGGCTTCAAGCAGCTTTAGCTTCAGGTCATGCCTGCTCACAAGATCCGCACGAGCCTCGGCCACGCGGTGGTCGACTTCCTCCTGGACCCGGGCCTCGCGCGCGCCTACGGTGTCCTCCGCTTGGTCAACCTGGCGCTCCCTCGTTTCCAACCGCTCAAGATCAAGACTACGCTCGGCGGCCTCCAGTGTCAGCGCTTCCTCACGCTTTCAGAGCTCCTCCTCCTCGACAGTCGCCCCCCTCAGTAACGCAAGGGTGGCTTGGCGTAACTCCACTTGCTGCTCCAAGGAGGCCCTCCAGGCTTGAAGCTCCCACACGCGCTTCTCTGCAATCTCACGATGATGATCTGCTTCTCGGGCCTCCTTCAAAGCTCGGGAGCAGGCCTCTCACGAGGTCGCGAGGGATGCCTCGGCCTTCGCGTTGTCAAGCTTGCACTGGTGGCGCGTGAGGTTGATGGCCACCCTCAGCTTATGTCGCTCCTCGACCAACCGTAGGCCCTCGTCTTCAAGGCGCGCATCTACGTCCGCAAGCTCTTCACCAAGCTGGCCCATCGCGTCCATCGCCTTTTGGAAGAACTCGTGGCAGATGACGCTTCGTTCGTGCGCAAGGTTGAGCATGTTGTTGATGTCGTCCCCCATCGCTGGCACCGTCGACAGGGTCCGAAGCGGTTCGCCCCCTCTCAGCAGGGGGCTGGAGGCTTGCGCCCCCATGATCGCTGGCCAGGCCTCGCAAGGGACCCGGACCAGCGCAGGCTCGCCACTTGAAGAGGAGCCCAGGATCGATGCCAACCAGCTACCGTCCACGACCAGAGGAGGAGCCCTGGGTAGGCTGGCCGTGCACCAAGAAAGGTTGCGAAGGAAAGGCGGCAAGGGCACAGGCTCAAGGCGCCTTGCAGGTAGGCTTGCTTCTCCTGCTAACCCCGCGCTAGGGGCGGCATGCAGGCTTGGGACCCTCAAGGCTAGCGATGAAGGCAAGGCCAGAGGGGTTTGCTTCTCGGGAGATTCCGTGGACTTGGCAGAAGGGGTCCTGAAGAGCCACAGTCAGGAAGGGAAGCAGTGATTGGGGAATCACAAGGATAAGGTACTTACTCGTCTATGGCGATGTACTTTCTATGTTTCAACGGCCGGATGGTGCCACCACTGCAGCTCGAAGACTCCTTCCTCTTGCGGAGCATGGCGAAGTCCATGCGGAACTGGCCCAGGCGTTGGACGTGGGGGCCAGCGCGGCGCGCGGTCGGAGAGGCACCCAAGCGGTTGACCTCAGGAGCGCCAAGCTGGGAAGAGCAATCAGGCTCCGCCTCATGCTGGCTTGCCGAGGTCTCAGGAGCTCCAGCCTCGGGAGCCGCAGACTGCATCTCCCCCTCAACGACCGCCCCAGGGCGAGCATCATGGGTTCTGAAGGATGGCGCCTCGGGAACCTCAAGCGGCATCGGCACCTCGACACCCGCGCCTCTGGCCTCGAGCGATGCTTGCCTCCCAGCGTCCACTCTTGGGGCAAGCTTGGTGCTGGTGGCAAGGAGGGAAGCCACGATGACAGGATTCTCGTGAGGCCCCACAAGGCCAATCAGATGCAACCCCCATTCGCCGAAGGAAGGCATCTGTCCCGCAAACTCAACCCCGTTCGAGTAGAGATATAAGAGGCAACCCTCTTGCGGCATATTGCCTGGCGAGGGTTGCCAGTCAAGACTTCAAGCACCGTCCTCCATGCTTCAGGCGAGAGCCCCGACTCCTGAAGCCTCATGTGATCCTGGTCACCGGTCAGGGCCCACATCAGCCGGGAATGGCACTAGAGAGGGGCAATGCGACGCCGGAGGAACTCCTTCACCACCCGGGGTGGAGTCACACCGAGGTCTCTCAACCTCTTCAACCGGAGCCAAACGAAGGAAAGGCGAGAGCTCGTGAGCCTCTCGTGGCCCCAGCCGGAGTTGGGGTCGGCGGGCGACGACGCAGGCGAGAGTAGCGGGCTGAGCACCCCAACATCCACGTACACCCACCGCATCTGAAACCCTCTCGTGGACGATGGGAGATCAGAATCAATCCCCGAGGCGGCCGTCTCTACCACAGCCTGAAGCTCAGGCACCCCGAGCATTGCGAGGGGTCAGTCAGATGCAGCAAGAAGAAATGGCGCAAGAGGGCGACAGAAGGAGCAATGCCCACCATGGCTTCACAAACAAAGATGAAGACGGCGAGAAGGGCAACGAATTGGGGATCAAGATGCATCATGTGAATCTGATAATGGGAAAGCACTGCGTTGAAGAAGGCGGAGAAAGGGGGAACCAGGCCATCCCACAAGGCGTCGACGAAGAACCGAACCTCAGTGACTGTCCTATCAATGGAGGCCCAGGACACAGGCCAAGCCACCATCCCTCCCCACTCGTTAAAGCTGGAAGCGAGCGCATGGCAGACCTTGCCCATGGCCTCTAGGTTGAGCACCCACGATCGGCTGACGGCGGGCTTGATTGTCGGAGACGGGCTGGCTGAGGACAGAGGCTTCTTCCATTCTCCGTGCTAGTCGGTGCATGGCAAGGGAGGGAGCGGAGCTCAAGTCAGATTGGAAGCAGGAACAAAGGCTCAAGGAAGGAAGGGGAATAGGAAGCTCGCGGGCAGCAAGGAGGGAATAGCCGTGTACAGTCTCATGGCCGCTTAGCCAAGCGCATAATGGGGGAGCGTGGGGAAGCGGAGACGCCCACGTCTAATCAACCACCACACAGCGACCAAGGCCGCAGGCTGTTGGGGCCCGTGACGCTCCGCACTTGCCCCTTTGCTTCTCTGCTAAGCCAAGTCCGAGCGCGCCTTGGGCCCGGGGGCTACTGTCGGTGTTTTGGGAACGGGGGTCCCCAGACTTGCCTGCCTGCGGCCCGCGGCGTGGCTCCGAGTGGCCTAGTACGACCCATCTTCATCAACCAACACTCAAGACCCTAGCGAGGGGACAAGCCTCGTGGGGCATATGATGCAAGGCCTCCTCAGGAGCGGCCTCACCAGGCGGGCTCACGAGGAGGCGGAGAGATCAAGGCAAGGCGGTACCTCGCAAGGTTCCCATGATGCAAGCCATGATGACCAAGGCCAGGCGGGCGCCAGCCCGCGCAGTGTCCTCGTTTCCTCTTTGGTGCTAAGGGGGCAAGCACAGGCGTGGAGTACCGAGGCATCAGGAAAATGTTTCCATATCGGTGCAACAAGACCTAGACTAGCAGGACGGCATGACATAGGTCACCGTGGAGCCCAAGACGGCGTCATCACCAACTCCTTTGATAGGCGAAGACCACCTTTAGTCAGGATAGCTTGTACTAGCTGTCCCCTTTCAAATTGGCCATTGTTGGATCCCTTCCCGCTCAATATTTGGGGAGAGGACCAGGGCCTCTATAAATAGGGCTAGCCACCACAGTAGAAGGGGCAATGTATCGACAGATCAAATTCTTCCCAAGCAGAACACCACACCAGCTCAAGAACACCTCTCCTCACGAGGTTGTTCTTCCCTTGTACGGTTCATCATCGGCCCAAGAGGCAATCCACCACCACCACATAGGAGTAGGATATTACACCACAGTGGTGGCCCGAACCTGTATAAATCTTGTGCCTCTAGTGTTGTGAGTTCATCAAGCTAAGCTTAGGGATCGCGGCGAGGCTGAGAGCGAGATTCAGTAGGGGGGAATCTTCGTGCGCACCCCAGTGTTCGAACCTCAAGGGTTTTGCTGGAACCCGAAATCTGACAGGATCCACTCATGGCCGCTTACCGTCGAGAGGTTGATGCTATTGCTGGTCATTTCAAAGGTTATCAAGTGGAGCATGTTGATCATAGGAAAAATGAGGCTGCTGATGCTTTAAGCCGGCTGGGGTCTCAGCGTAAGCCGGTCCCCCTGAATGTTTTCCTTGATGTTTTGCATAACTCATCAGTAAAGTCTCCTACAGAGGAGGACTTGGCAGTTCCCGACCTGGAGGCATAGTTGGTGGCGGCTCTCCATGTTATCCCTGATTGGACTATTCCATATTTGGCTTATATGACCCGGGGCGAATTACCTGAGGATGAAACCTTGGCCAGGCAAATAACCGGGACGTCTAAGTCAATGACTATTGTCAATGGTGATCTTCATAGATGCAGTGTTACAGGTGTGTTTCAATGATGTGTTTCTCATGAGGAGGGACGTGAAATTTTAAGGGAGATTCATGAAGGAGATTGCGGTCATCACGCCGGCTCTAAATCTCTCGTTGCTAAAGCTTTTCGTCATGGGTTTTATTGGCTGACGGCTCATGCTGATGCAGAGGATCTGGTCAGTAAGTGTGATGGATGTTAGAAATTTTTGAGACGAGCTAATGTGCCGGCTCAAGAATTGAGGATGATTCCAATTACTTGGCCGTTTGCAGTCTGGGGGCTGGATATGGTTGGGCCTTTTAAAAGGTCTAAGGATAAAAAGACTCATCTCCTGGTAGCTGTTGACAAGTTTACAAAGTGGGTTGAAGCTGAGCCGGTCTGCAAATGTGATGCAACCACGACAGTTCAATTCATCAAAAGGTTGATCTTTCATTTTGGATATCCTCATAGTATCATTACTGATAATGGTACTAATTTGTCTAAGGGGGCAATGAAAGAATTCTATCAACAGGAACATATCCGGCTTGATGTGTCATCAATGGCTCACCCCCAGTCTAATGGTAAAGCTGAACAAGCTAATCAAGAAATCTTAAGAGGTATCAAGCCCCGGCTTATGGTCCCTTTGCAGAGGACGCCGGGTTGTTGGGTGGAAGAGTCGCCCTCAGTGCTTTGGAGTATCAATACCACCCCCAACAGATCTACGGGTTACACGCCTTTCTTCATGGTTTATGGAGCAGAGGCAATTCTCCCTAGTGACATACATCACGACTCGCCCCGCATGGCGGCTTATGTTGAAGTTGATAATGAGAAAGCACGTCGGAATGCTATTGACCTGTTGGATGAAGAGTGTGACCTTGCGGCAACTCGTTCGGCGATTTACCAGCAATATCTGTGTCATTATCACAGCCATCGGGTTAAAACCAGAACCTTTCAAGAAGGAGATTTGGTGCTCCGGCTCATCCAAGATCAAACTGACATGCACAAGTTAACCCCACCTTGGGAAGGGCCTTTTGTGGTCAGCAAAAATCTGAACAACTGGTCATACTACCTTATCGATGTTCGAGACCACAAGGACTCACGCACGTCGGAGGAGGAGACCCACCGGCCGTGGAATATTGCTCATCTTTGGCCTTATTACACCTAGCTAAGCCACTGGCTCTTGTGATGTACATACTTTTATCAATGTATATATTATGATTAGTATAATAAAGTCGGCATCCCTGATTATTCAGGGCCTCTGTCGTTTCATTTCTAAGAATCTGAGTCTTTATTTACTTCATAAGGTCACTTGGGGGCTTCCTACTCATTGAGCATAGCTATGACCCTTTTGATCCGGCTTGTACGCCTTGATTACAAATACTTGGGGGCTTCCTGCTCATTGAGCATAGCTACGACTACCCATCTGGTTCGGCTTCTATGCCTGGATCACAATATTACTTGGGGGATTTTGTTAAATGAACAAAAGCTTTGTTGTCCCTCGTAATAGGCTTGGACGCGAGGTGTATTCACCAAAAATCCGGGTTATCCTGCCTTTGTATGTCTGCCACTCCGACCAGGTAATCCTGGAATGACTCGATGTACTCTTGACAGTTAATCTTTTAAAGACCCTGACCTTGTCAAAGCTAAAACAACGATTTGGTCATGTGAGGCCCGACTTACAAGTTTGAATTAAGGAGTAACTCAGTGGTTGTGCAGCCCTTGAATAGTACTTGATGTTTGATACGTCTCCAACATATCTATAATTTTTTATTGTTCCATGCTATTATGTTACCTGTTTTGGATGTTAATGGGCTTTAATATGCTCTTTTATATTATTTTTGGGACTAACCTATTAATCGGAGGCCCAGTGCTAGTTTCTGTTTTTTGCCTATTTTAGAGTTTTGCAGAAAAGGAATACCAAATGGAGTCCAAACAGAATGAAACCTTCGCGATGATATTTCTTGGACTGAAAGCAATGTAGAAGACTTGTAGTAGAAGTCTGGAACGCCACGAGTAATCCACGAGGCAGGAGGGTGCGCCCCTCACCCTCGTGGGCCCCTCGTAGCTCCACCGACGTACTTCTTTCACCTATATATACTCTTATACCCTAGAAACATAAGGGGGAGCCACGAAACCACTTTTCCACCGCCAAAACCTTCTGTACCCATGAGATCCCATCTTGGGGCCTTTTCCGGCGATCTGCTGGAGGGGGAATTGATCACGGAGGGCTTCTTCTCTCTCTTTGATTCTCAATATAAAGTTCTCCTCGATGTTCTTGGAGCTGTATTTGATGTAATACTCTTTTGCGGTGTGTTTGCTGAGATCCGATGAATTGTGGATTTATGAACAAGATTATCTATGAATATTATTTGGTTCTTCTCTGAATTCTTATATGCATGATTTAATATCTTTGCAAGTCTCTTCGAATTATCGGTTTAGTTTGGCCTACTAGATTGATCTTTCTTGCACTCGGAGAAGTGCTTAGCTTTGGGTTCAATCTTGGGGTGTCCTTTCCCAATGACAGTAGGGGCAACAAGGCACATATTGTATTGTTGCCATCGAGGATAAAAAGATGGGGTTTATATCATATTGCTTGAGTTTATCCCTCTACATCATGTCATCTTGCTTAATGTGTTACTCTGTTCTTATGAACTTAATACTCTAGATGCATGCTGGATAGCGGTTGATGTGTGGAGTAATAGTAGTAGATGCAGAATCGTTTCGGTCTAATTGACAAGGATGTGATGCCTATGTTCATGATCATTGCCTTAGATGTCTTCATAATTATGTGCTTTTCTATCAATTGCTCGGTAGTAATTTGTTCACCCACCGTAATACATGCTATCTTGAGAGAATCCACTAGTGAAACCTATGGCCCCGGGTCTCTTTCCTATTATATTACATCTCCTTTCCATTATATCGCATCTCGTTTACTATTTTGCAATCTTTACTTTCCAATCTATACAACAAAAGTACCAAAAATATTTACTTTACTATCTTTATTAGATCTCACTTTTGCGAGTGACCATGAAGGGATTGACAACCCCTTTATCGCGTTGGTTGCAAGGTTCTTGATTGTTTGTGCAGGTACTAGGTGACTTGTGCGTTGTCTCCTACTTGATTGATACCTTGGTTCTCAAAACTGAGGGAAATACTTGCACTACTTTGCTGCATCACCCTTTCCTCTTCAAGGGAAAACCAACACATGCTCAAGAGGTAGCAAGAAGTATTTCTGGCGCCGTTGCCGGGGAGACCTACGCCAAGTCAAGACAAGATTTGATCTCCCTCCAACTTGCCAATTTCTAGCGCCGTTGTCGGGGAGATCTACGTCAATTAAGGCCATACCAAGTACCCATCATAAACTCTTCTCCCTCGCATTACATTATTGACATTCGCCTCTCGTTTTCCTCTCCCCCACTTCTAAAACAATTTTTGAAAACCTTTTCCTTCTCTTCGTCCCTCTTCCATTCGTCTCTTTTTGCTTGCTTCTTGTGTACTTGTGTGTTGGATTGATTGTTTGTCACGATGGCTCAAGATAATACTAAATTTTGTGACTTTTCCAGTACCAACAACAATGATTTTATTAGCACTCTGATTGCTCCTACTACCGATGCTGAATCTTGTGAAATTAATACCGCTTTGTTGAACCTTGTTATGAAAGATCAATTTTCTGGTCTTCCTAGTGAAGATGCCGCAACCCATCTAAACAACTTTGTTGATTTCTATGATATGCAAAAGAAGAAAGATGTGGATAATGATATTGTTAAACTGTAGCTATTTCCGTTTTCTCTTAGAGATCATGCTAAAATTTGGTTCTCTTCTTTGCCTAAAAATAGTATTGATTCATGGAATAAGTGCAAAGATGCTTTTATCTCTAAGTATTTTCCTCCCGCTAAGATCATCTCTCTTAGGAACGAGGCGTTCGCAGAATCAGTCTATCTGAACCGCAGACGCACTTTTCAGATCAGTGACGGCCTCTCCAGCAGAGCTGGGCGCCGGGGCCCTGGATGCACTAGCGATCGGCACATTAGGGGAGTACTTGCCCGGGATATTATGAATTTTAAGAAACTTGATCATGAGCATGTTGCACAAGCTTGGGAGAGGATGAAATTAATGATACGTAATTGCCCTACACATGGTTTGAACTTGTGGATGATTATACAAAAAATTTATGCCGGGTTGAATTTTGCTTCTAGAAATCTTTTAGATTCGGCCGCAGGAGGCACTTTTATGGAAATCACTTTAGGAGAAGCTACTAAACTCCTAGACAATATTATGGTTAACTATTCTCAATGGCACACAGAAAGATCCACTCATAAAAAAGTTCATGCGATTGAAGAAATTAATGTTTTAAGTGGAAAGATGGATGAGCTTATGAAATTGTTTGCTGATAAGAGTGTTTCTTCTGATCCTAATGATATGCCTTTGTCCACGTTGATTGAGAATAATAATGAATCTATGGATGTGAGTTTCGTTGGTAGGAACATTTTTGGTGACAACGCGTATAGAGGAAATTTTAATTCTAGGCCGTTTCCTAGTAATTCCTCTAATAATTATGGTAATTCCTACAACACCTCTTATGGAAATTTTAATAATATGCCCTCTGATTTTGAGAATAGGGTTAAAGAATTTATGAGTTTGCAAAAGAATTTCAATGCTTTGATTGAAGAAAAATTGCTTAAGATTGATGAGTTGGCTAGGAACATGGATAGAATTTCTCTTGATGTTGATTCTTAGAAACTTAGATCTATTCCACCTAAGCATGACATCAATGAGTCTCTCAAAGCCATGATAATTTCCATTGATGAGTGCAAAGAAAGAACCGCTAGGATGCGTGCTAGAAAAGATTGCTTTGTGAAAGCGTGTTCTTCTAGTTTTCATGATAATAATGATGAAGATCTAAAAGTGATTGATGTGACTCCTATTAAATCTTTGTTTTCTAATATGAATCTTGATAAATATGGGACTGGAGATGATTCAACTTTAGTTAAAAGGCGTCCCAATGATTTGGAGTTTTTAGATCTTGATACAAAAATTGATAAAAGTGGGATTGAAGAGGTCAAAACTATACATAGCAATGAACCCACTATTTGGATTTCAAGGAATTTAATTATGATAATTGTTCTTTGATAGATTGTATTTCCTTGTTGCAATCCGTGTTAAATTCTCCTCATGCTTATAATCAAAATAAAGCTTTTACTAAACATATCGTTGATGCTTTGATGCAATCTTATGAAGAAAAGCTTGAACTAGAAGTTTCTATCCCTAGAAAAACTTATGATGAGTGGGAACCTACTATTAAGATTAATATTAAAGATTATGAATGCTATGTTTTGTGTGATTTGGGTGCTAGTGTTTCCATGATTCCAAAAACTTTATGTGATGTGCTAGGTTTCCGTGAATTTGATGATTGTTCTTTAAATTAGCATCTTGCGGATTCCACCATTAAGAAACCTATGGGAAGAATTAATGATGTTCTTATTGTTGCAAATATGAATTATGTGCTCGTAGATTTCATTGTTCTTGACATAGATTGCAATCCTACATGTCCTATTATTCTTGGTAGACCTTTCCTTAGAACGATTGGTGCAATTATTGATACAAAGGTAAGCCAAAGCATAAAAGTGTTGCAGCTTACGTACAACTACAATTAAAGAGAAAGTGATAGAGAGAAAGTGGAAATCATACTTGTTAGTCTGTTGAGGGACATCAATCCAATCCAAAGGGAAATGGTCAATAGTAAGTGTACTGAAGGGTGTCTCCCTATCATTGCTGGCATCAGTCCGAAGCTTCTTGATGTTATCAGTCATCCGCCAAAACAGGCGTACCGCACAGTCATCATTTGGTCCATAGTAGGAGTTGAGAAGTTGGAACCTTGAATTATTCAGGTCAAGAAATATGGAAACCCAATGACCAACACCACCCAAGTGCGCAGGAATTTCAGGTGGGTCAAAAGTGGGAAAAACAACTTGACGCAAGATAAACACACAAATCATTAAAACTGAAATTAATATCGAGAGCACAAAAAAATATACAATATAAACAGAGAGGATAACAGTGGAAACAAATAGAGAGACAAAGAACAAAAATATTGCTTACAGAATCATGTGCTTCCATGCTATCTAGACCGGTCACTAAGAAGTACTTCCTCACATGGGAATCAAACTGCCCTCTCAAAATCTTGTCTTAATATAATGCAGATAATAGCAACATATGAAACACAATGAGACCAACAAGTTTTAACTAATATGGTAATGAACAACACAAAATAAATTACTATAGAGTTGACTTACACAAACCCAATACGGCAGGATGAGTTTTTCTGATTCCTGGCATTTGGCACGTAGATAATATAGTGCAACCTCAGGTACATTAGATCGAAGCATTCCACGAGGAGAAAAAGATGTTGTGACATCTTCAACAGTAGCTTCACACTCATTGTTTTGGAGCATAATCTTTGATCTAAAACAAGCAAAAGAAAGTAAAGAAGTTCAGCATCAGAAACTCAAGAAGTTCATCAGATAGAAAAGCATATAAGTTCAACTACATAACAACAGGCAGTACAAAAAGTTAGATGTTTAGCACCAGAAAGTAAAGAAGTTCAGCAACAGAAAGTAAAGAAGTTCAGGTATAAAACCACATGCAGTTCATAAGTTAGCTGGATATAAATTCTGACCAGCTACACTCACCTCTTAGAGCGATCATTCTTAAGCCTAGTTACACTGAAATAAAAGTCATCAACCTTCTTTCGGACGGCAAAAAGTTCACTATCTGCTCAACAAAAGAATAGAAATTAAGAGCAACATACAAACACATAGATCACGACAGGAGCAACAAACAAACACACACACATCTCAGCTGCTACACCGAAAGATAAAACCACACGATTATAAACATCACAACCCATGCATTACAAACCTCCCCCCACATAAAAACAACTTCACTTCACTTTATTTAGAAACCACACGGCAAAGCACAAACCCGAAGTTCAACTTGCACCACACAGACAATACATAGGGATATCAAAGACTAAAACCAACAACAGAAGGGATGGGGATGGGGAAAGAAGAGAGAAGCATGCTCCTCTCTTTATGGATTCTTGCCTAGACCAGTTGCAGAACTAGAAAGATCATTCTCCTTTCCCAAGCTATCGCTTTAAGTCTCTTCATCAACATCTCTAGTAGACATTGCAGTGTCGTCGGCAAGCACACTAGTAGCAGCTGGAGCAGCTGGAGAATCTGAAACAACAAAAACTGTTGGTTGTGCTGCAATAGGAAGAGCTGGAGAACCAGCATCAACATCAACTGATGGCTCTACTGCAGGAGACTTCTTCGGGCCCGCAGGAGCACTACTAGTCTCAACAGTAGCCTCGATGGGATCTTTCTCTGAAATAATATCTCCAGCTGTCTTGCCCTGCTCAGCATCAGAAACCACAACACTGATGGACGAGTGAGGTTCAGTTGGGTCCAGCCCATCGGAGCAGCCAGTGCCTGATACAACCTTGTCTTCAACCTTCTTTGAAGGAACACTAGCATCGTCATTCTGCAACAAGAACAAAAAGTCAATAAAAAATGGGCACATAGTGAAAAAAATGTATAAGAAGTAAAATAAAAATGAAACAAATGGACAAGAAAAATGATACTTTAGGATAACTGCCATGAACCTCATCAACAAATAGATCACTTGCAGGAGCAGATTCATGCACAGGGATGGATGCACTTTCAGGTAAAACATCCTCCTCAACCCTAGCACCATCATCAACATCCTACAAAAATCATATAGAACACAATGTATAATCAGGACAACTTCACATTATATAATTAAAGAAGGTCATCTATGACCACTGACACATGGAGGAAGTCCAAAGACAGTAAACATAGAAGGTCAGATATCAAAGTACTATCATACAAAGGGAAAAAGGGGCCATTTATGGAAATCTTAGAAATTCAGATGCTGTAAACAAAGCATGTCAACTACGAAACACTAATACTCCAAAAAGAAGTTCAGAACACATGAAATCAAGAACGGCCACCAAAGACAGAAAACAACTGAAAGGTAACAATGAACATTAATTCAAAGAACTATCAAAGCCAACATAAAGAAGCCTCTTCAGTATGCTCCTCGTGGCCTCCTTCACAACCCAAACGAACAAAATCTTGTCTCTAAATCTGACTGATAACAACACTAGCCTCATCTTCAAAACACTTGCAACGAGCATCCTGCATTTCCTTGAACAACCCAAAGCTAGTCCGAAGGTGGGAAGTGCTCTGACGAAGCTCAACAATAAATCTAGCTTCAATTGACAAAACCTCCTTCGAACACTCAGCGTCAAACCATGGCCGGGAGGAAGAATACCATCGAGGCGACTAAGACGTTCAAGAGTTGTTGGAACATGGGCCATCTCCCCACAAACAGTTTCCAGAAGACCATCAATCCTAACAAGGGAAAGATGGCAGCATCAAACAAACCCTCAGAAGAAACATCACCTACTACACTCATACGACTAGAAGAACCTCTAGGATCTATAGGGGGAGCACCAGTATTGACATCCCGTGAGAATTCAAATCTAGGGGCACCTCCACTCCCTAGGCCGGTGGCACGAGGCATAGTAAGAATAAGACGTTCGATACATCTAATGAACACAACCTCAGCCTGGGTCTTCCACTACATACAAAACAAAAGTCAACACATCAAAAAACAATGAAGGAACATGGAACAAATATTGAAGACAGTACCAGAAGTTCAATTTAAACTATACAGGAAAGAATGATGCATACAAACACTCACATGCAGTTTCCCAAACACCCCGTTGGCTGGGTCATCATCACCATTCTTAACCAAGTGAGCAACAACAAGCTCACATAGCTTGGCCTGATCCATGAAATTGATGCGAGGAGTTCTGAAGTCAGGATTAGGCTTCTTGCCAATGATAAGCAGTCCAGATACATAAGAAGCGACACGATGCCACAACCTATGACAACTTTTCCTTTGCTAGTCCCTAGCTGATACCTAGTAACAGCCCTTTGAAGATCATCAACAAGCAACTAGCAATAGTGCATATTTTCCATATCTTCATAGACAAGATTCTCAGCCATTGCTGCCTCTCTAGACATTTGTGTAGACATACCAGGAATAACACCTTCATGAAAATAATCAGTTAAAACACCTGCAAAGCCAGTTCATCCTTCGTATCATCCTTCACAAGTTCCCCGAGGATTTTCCGCTGATCCTTTGTCTTGATATCATCACTCCTCTTGTAGCCAAGTTTGTCCTCCAGCCTCATAACAGCAGTAACCCATCCTCCGAGGGCCTAGGAGGGGTACGATCACCTTGAGGAAATCCAAAAAGATGGTGAATAACATCACTTGTAATATGCAAAACCTTGTTCGCCTCACCCAAGGGTCAATCCTCATGTAGATGTGGCCCATCAAAGGACGAGAAATGTTGGAATAAACCTTCGAATCAAACACACAACCAAAACCGGCCTTGATAACCCTCTTCTTGTGCCTAAGTTGTAGCATTTTTGCGCACAACTTGACCTCCTTCAGTGAGCAGTGAACCATCTTGTTAAAACGTTTCACATCATCTCCTCCTTCATCAGCCTCTTCCACTGCTTTGCCTCCTCTCTTCCTCAGCTCAGGCCGCATCACAAGCTGACACTATAAAAAATGCAATGGCAGGAAAAAGGCAAAACAATGAGATAAACAAACTAAACCATAAGTTCACTAATGCTAAATTGGAAAATATGCATAAGCAAATAGAGCATGGACCAAAAAATGTATATACCAGAAGTTCAACCATTAAAAAAAAGAAGAACAACTGCTTTCTAAATGTTAGCACTATAGATTTCAGAAGTTCAACTATGTCTACATAGGCAGTACAACCATGTATGACTAGAAGTTAAGATGCTTTGTAAATGTTAGAAATTTACAGAGCAAAAGTTCAACTATGTAGACCAAGGCATTAAAACTATGTATACCTAGAAGTTCAGCTAATTTCTTCATGTATATATCCAGAAGTTCACCTATGTGCACAAAGGCAGTAATACCATATAAACCAAGCAGTTCAGCTAATTTCTTCATGTATATATAACAGAAGGTCAGCTATGTTCACCAAGGTAGTACTACATACACAAATATAACAACAAATCTACGATGTTCTTAAAAACAGTAAACATGAGAGATTTATACCTGATCAGGAGCAGCAGCAGCATCATCGTTGTCATCCTCATCATCAGCATTGAAATCAGCATCACCCTGGTCGTCTGGATTAACACAATAACGCTTATTGCAAACCTTGTTAACCTTTGCTGGTGCAACCTTGCGCTTAATGCCGCATTTCTTGCCCTTACCAGCTGCACCAGCACCAAGCGGAGAAGGTGTAGGCACCATAGTGGCAAGCACATGAGGACTATGACGTGCCGTACCACCGCGGGCTTGGCTTTCCACTTTAGGAAGTTCACCCACACTTGGTCCTGCAGCCTTTGAAACACGTGGGCTCCTCCGAGGAGTAACTTCACCAGCTAAATGCTTCCTCGCCGCGGACTTCTTCAGCTGCAGGACCAAGTAAATGCTTCACCAACTAAATGCTTCCTCGCCAGCTGCACCAACTAAATGCTCGAGAATAAAAAAAGAAAAGGAGTTGCACATACTAGGTGAAGCAAGAGCTGCAGAACCAAGATCCTCGAGGCTTAGTTTTTTCTCAAGGCTCAAAGCAACCCCAGCAATTACAATCAAAGCAATAATAGGTGGTTTAGCCACATCAGATCTTGGAGCATTAGTATTAACTTATGAAGCTCCATCTGGATCACAAGCATTTTTCAGAACTATTAAATTCATCACCAAGTACAAAAAATGGAAGTAAAAAGGCAGCTGAGTTCAATGTCCAGTAGTTCAACAATACCTAACAAAGCATTAGGCCAATGCAGAATCTACAATCTACATACTAAAAATAAAAAAAATCTACACCAGAGGGAGTACACCATATAGATGAATGTCCAGAAGTTCAACAATACATGACAAAGCAGTAAAACAATGCGCAAACAGAAGTTCAACCAAATTTCATTATAAACAAAAATAATTAAAACCAGAAGTTCAACTATGTGACCCAAGGAAGTACTACATAAAAAGGATGAAGCATGAGCAGAAATACTTTCTCACAACCAAACTACTTATCGGACTACTTATCAATACCATGAAAATGATAACAAAAATACAAAAATATACACTAAAAATAAAACATTTGGGATGTCCAAACACACTTGGTGACATAGTTCACTGGAAAATCATGAAAATAATAATAAGCAACACTCTACTAACTTAGTGTAACATCTCAATTTTCAATTTGGATGTTTATAAATAGATCATTCATATGCATCCATGATTTATGCATTTTGCCCCATTTGTTTTATTCGATTTTTGATCCAAGGAAACTTTTGAGCAACTCAAGGACCAAAAGAGAGAGTTGGAAGTTTCCCTAAAACCATTTTTGAGATTTTCAAAGTTGGGATATGGATCAAATTTGATTTCACCAAAAATTCATTTCCATTATATCAAAAATAAAATAAGGAGAGAAGTTAAAATGACTTCTTCAAAAAAAACACAAGGAAAATGTTGGAAATTGAATTTGGACTCAAAATATATTTGTTGGGTTTTATTTGCAATTTATTTTATTAGTTTAGCAAATATGTTTATTTTTAAAAATTTGCATTTTAGGCCGGATAAATGTTCACAAGGTCATATATAAGACCATATTATCATGTGCACATTTTTGTTCAGATCTAAATAATAATTCCGAGAGAGCGAACAATTTATTTATTGATTATCTAGTCTAATATTGTTATTAGTTAAGATTTCTCTCTGTCAGCCTATCTAGCCCATCTATCTCTTCTATTTTTTTCTCCTTTGCCCTTGGCCCAACTTCTCCCAGTAAGGCCCATATCTTCCAGCCCAACCGATGGCCATCTTCCTCCTCTCATCGTTACAGGAACATGAACAGAGAGCAACAGCCATGGACGCCTGTACCTCGATCCCTCCCTTCCTCTCCCTCTCCCAACTCAATAACTGCCGGAACCGGTTCCCCTTACCTCCCTCGACCCCTCCCATCCCCTAGTGCGCCTCAAAGACAACCATAATGGCCACCATGAGCGCTTGAAACTGCAGCCATTAACACATCTTGCCCCACCCAACTCTGGACCGCCCCTACCCTATATAAAGCACCCCTGGGAGCCCCTCTCACCCCTTGTCCGAAGCCCTCTCCTTATGGAGCTTTTACCCCTCCCTAACCTCGCAAATTGCTCGCCGGAGTTCGTGGATTCCGGTGGCTTCTCCACCATGCCAGGAGGCGATACCGACCCCGCAGTACTATTCCTCAGATCCGCCTCATCATCCACTACATCGTTACGCACGCGTCCTTCACTGAAGCACACCGGAGTTACCTTCTTCCTCGTCGCTGGCAAGAAGTCCTGTGAGCACCCAGCCAGCCAATCAGAGAGCGCCACTTGGCATCTGACCGAATTTCTTTTCTCTTTTTCCAGTATTTTTCCAATCTCAAATTCTATATCAATTCTTCTTTCTAGTATATCTTTTAATCTATAGATCCGATTTAGTTGATTCTTTTTCCTACTAGTTCAAGGAAATCCCATCTATCCAGAGAACCAAACGAAAAATATTTTTGAAAATGCTTAAATTTGAATTCAAACAGATCTGCATTCAAACTTCGTTTGGCCGGAACTCGAGTTTTGTAACTCCGTTTTAGGTGATTCTTTTTGCAAATTTAAGCTAGTGACATGTACTTTCTGTTAAAACCAAAACCATTTACTTTTGTTGCTATAAAAATTATGTTCTATATAGAAGGTTTATTTGGATGTTTTGGAGTTTTTCGAAGTCTTTTATTCATTTTCTTTTTTATTCTTTTTGCTTGATTGCTTATGAGTGTCATTACATGTTTCGTTAGATCATCCGGAGTGCGAGGCTTGCTACTATGAATCTTTCGGGTTCAACGATCGTCAGCAAGGCAAGGTCACACTTTCAGCATAATTTTCAATACCTAGTTTTTACTATGCATTAGTTTAACCCTCAAAGATTGCATGAGTAGGATTGGGAACATGTGGTTATGCTATGTAGTTCATGTGGTAGGAACCTATGACCTTTGATCACCCCGGGAATATTCGTTATATCATATATTGCTTAGCCATGCTCGTAGACGGGGATTGGTATGTGTGATCCATGCAAGTTGCAAGAGTTAATAATTTTGGGATAACCTAAGGTGGCAACTTTAATACACATCTGGGTGGATTGTTTGGGGCACTTGGAGAAACCAGTGCTTGCCCAAGGGGAATCCCGGAGTACCCGTGTGATTACCCTAGGTCCGCGACCAAGGATCAAAGGGATCATAAGATATTTCATGCCTAGAAACTTCCATGTGCAACCACAAGCCATTATGGGCTCTGGCATAGTTGAGTAAGTTGGTTGACCTTTTTCCTTGGTAGACTAGCTGATGTAGGGGAAAGTAGGTGTACCGGTCTACCTAGGGTTAAGGGCAAATGCTTCTGAAAGGCTATGTCTCGATCTTCCGATCATGGAGGTGGTCGAGTCTTGTGGGGAAATGTGCGCAAACCTCTGTAGAGTGTACAAACTAATCATGATTAGCCGTGTCCCCGGTTATGGACAACTTGAGTATCTAGAAGTGAATTATTGGCTGATCTCATCACTCTATTTAATGAAATTATTGGGTTACTAATAAATTGGGAATTTTGGGATTGAGTTGGAGGAACCTTCTCAATAATGGCATTTTAATTCAGTAGTAAATAAAAATTTATTCCTTTGTTGTAGGGTAAAATTGGCTTTATGGAAAAATTAAACTTAGGGCCTCCACCAGCTAAATTTTCATATAGAGATAGTTTTTATTATTATTATTCTAAGGTGTGAAATTGCCAGCATATTCCATGTGCTGACCTACACGGCTGCAACGTCTCATGTTGCAGACTTTTCCGACGAGGATTAAAGGTGTGATAGGTCATTGTTCTGCACTCAGTTTGCCGTGGAGTTGGATGGACTCATTTACCTTTGATGCTTCTGCAGTTATTTTATTTTAGATGGCCTTTGGCCATATTATTGTAATAAATACTCTTTTGAGGATCTCGATGTAATAAAGTGTGTGATTGAACTATGTTATAATTCCTCGAGTACTGTGTGTGTGTCAGCATACCGATCTAGGGATGACACGTAAGCACAGAGACCTCGATCCATTTGGGTCGGGTTGCTACAAGATGGTATCAGAGCACACGCTGACTGTAGGACGCGACCACTAGGAAATGGAAAGCCATGGGAAGGAAACTCTATTTTACGACTTCCTTCAATATCCGTTGGTCTATACTCTTCTCTATTCATTTCTATCTCTTCTCCACTTCAATAAAATAGTTGTTGAACCCCATCACCAAGTTGCTCAGCCCGATGAGGCCATGACCTATGGAGACATCATTGACGACGAAGAAGAAGAAGCTAGAGTTTACTTTGATTTGAGAAGATTTAGTTCAGACCACCACTACCAAGTTGGGTCCAACGAATGATTGCGATAGTATGAAGAGATCATATCTCTTGTGGATATGACCTTACCTGTAGGTTTTTGCTTGTGTGGTGTGATCTGTGTGAATTGCTTGATTTGAAATTTTCTTGCTATCATAAGAATATGGGTAGTGATTTCTCTCATTAGGCCCTTATTTTATTCTAATTTCTCATCCACTCTAAACCTAACAGATGCCTCCAAGACGTGATCCGGAATTCCCACCGGAACTTACCTAGTTGATCCAGAACCAGAATGCCCTCATGTAGCTACTCATCCAGAATTTGAACCAGAACAACAACAACCCACCGCCACCAGCCCCGGTCGACAACCTTACCCGTTTCCTGAGGTTGAACCCACCAGTGTTCTCTAGCAGCACGGAGCCGATTGTTGCAGATGACTGGCTTCGCAAGATCGGAAGAGAGCTGAACACCACAGGATGCACTAATGCTGAGAAGGTGTGCTTTGCCGCACATCAACTGTTTGGACCAGCAGCCTCGTGGTGGGAGAATTACACCACCACATTCCCCATAGCCAATATGACTTGGGATCAGTTCCAGCAGGCGTTCCGTACCGCACATGTTTCAGCTGGAGCTATGAGTCTGAAGAAGCGTGAGTTCCGCAACTTACGCCAGGGAAATCATTCTGTTGGTGATTATGTGGAGGAATTCAGCAAGTGCGAATTCTGGTTGAAGGAAGTCAGATTTCTCGGACATGTTATATCAGGAGAAGGAATAGCAGTAGATGCCTCCAAGGTTGAAGCCGTCACCGACTGGAAGGCACCCACCTCAGTCGGAGAGATTCGCAGTTTTCTTGGACTCGCGGGATATTATCGGAGGTTTATTGAGAATTTCTCCAAGATCGTGAAGCCCATGATGGAGTTATTGAAGAAAGACACTAAGTTTGTTTGGACCGACGAATGTGAGGCCAGTTTCCAGGAGCTGAAGAAACGTTTGGTCATAGCCCTAGTGCTAATTCTTCCGAATATACACAAGGATTTCCAAGTATATTGCAATGCTTCTCGTCAGGGACTTGGAGGTGTTCTTATGCAAGAAGGAAGAGTTGTTTCATATGCCTCACGTCAGCTTCGACCTCATGAGCGGAATTATGCCACTCTTGATTTGGAGTTAGCAGCCGTAGTGCATGCACTCAAGACCTGGAGACATTTTCTTATTGGAAATAGGTGCGATGTTTACACGGATCACAAGAGTTTGAAATACATCTTCACGCAGAGAGTTGAGTCTCAGGCAGAGAAGATGGTTGGAGCTCATAAAGGATTATGATATGGAATTGCACTATCACCCAGGAAAGGCCAATGTTGTGGCAGATGCATTGAGCCGCAAGAGCTAGGTCAATACCCTCACAGCAGGAGGATTACCTCAGGAGTTAATTGATGATCTCAGAGATCTTTGATTGGAGATAGTACCACGACGTTTTTGTTGCCGCAATGGAAATTCAATCCACTTTGCTGGGAAAGATCCAAGAAGCCCAGAAGTTAGACAAAGGCATTGCGGAGATAAAGGGAAGGATGAACCAAGGAAAGGCAGAAGGATTTTGTGAGGATGAACATGGAACCTTATGGTTTGAGAAGCGTATTTACGTGCCAAATGACCCAGAGATCAGGAAATTGATTCTTCAGGAGGCTCATGATTCGCCTTATTCAATACACCCGTGCAACACCAAGATGTATTTGGACTTGAAGGAAAATTTTTGGTGGACGGGTATGAAGAAGGATATTGCCGAGTATGTCGCAGTATGTGACGTATGTCAGAGGGTTAAGGCAGAGCACCAGAAACCAGCAGGATTACTTCAGCCTTTGTCGATACCAGATTGGAAGTGGGACAAGCTTGGCATGGACTTCATTACAGGATTACTCAGGACCCGATCAGGCTATGATTCTATTTGGGTAGTGGTTGCTCTCTTGACTAAGGTAGCTCACTTCATCCCCATGAAAACCACATATACAAGTGCTAAGTTAGCTAAGATATACATGACCAGGATTGTATGTCTGCATGGAGTTCCGAGGACCATCGTATCAGATAGAGGAACACAATTTACCTCAAAGTTTTGGCATTAGTTAAATGAAACTTTGGGTACCAGGCTGGAGTTCAGTACAGCTTTTCATCCGCAGACAGATGGGCAGACTAATAGAGTCAATCAGATTCTGGAGGACATGTTGAGAGCTTGTGCGCTAGATTATGGATCTAGTTGGGATGATAATTTCCCTTACGCAGAGTTTTCATATAACAACAGCTATCAAGCTAGTTTGAAAATGGCCCCTTTCGAAGCTTTGTACGGAAGGAGGTGCAGGACACCATTGATGTGGGATGAAGTTGGAGACCGTAAATTATTCGGACCAGATTTAATTAGAGATTCAGAGGAGAAAGTCAAGCTGATCCGCGACAGACTCAAGGTAGCCCAATCCAGACAGAAGAGTTATGCCGATACTAAACGCAAGGAGGTAACCTATGAAGTCGGAGATAGAGCATATATGTGTGACCACTTCGAGGAGTTAAACGATTTGGAGTCAAAGGAAAGTTAGCACCACGATTTGTGGGGCCATACAGAGTTTTAGAACGCATCGGTGAAGTTGCCTACAAGTTGGAATTACCAGATGCCTTGTCAGGAGTTCATGATGTGTTCCACATTTCCTAGTTGAAGAAGTGACATGCAGAGATGGCCGATATTCCTTTGAGAGATACAGTGCCACTTGAGGCCATACAGTTGGATAGTGATCTGACCTATGAGGAGAAGCCCGTCAAGATTCCCGAAACTGCAAGCAGGGTTACCCGCAACAAGGTCATCAAGTTTTGTAAGGTTCAGTGGAGTTATCATACGGAGGAAGAAGCCACTTGGGAACGAGAAGAAGATCTTCGACAGGACCACCCACACCTTTTTGCAAGCCAACCCAAATCTCGAGGGCAAGATTCATATTAAGGGGGGTAGGTTTGTAACATCCCAATTTTCAATTTGGATGTTTATAAATAGATCATTCATATGCATCCATGATTTATGCATTTTGCCCCATTTGTTTTATTTGATTTTTGATCCAAGGAAACTTTTGAGCAACTCAAGGACCAAAAGAGAGAGTTGGAAGTTTCCCTAAAACCATTTTTGAGATTTTCAAAGTTGGGATATGGATCAAATTTGATTTCACCAAAAATTCATTTCCATTATATCAAAAATAAAATAAAGAGAGAAGATAAAATGACTTCCTAAAAAAACACAAGGAAAATATTGGAAATTGAATTTGGAATAAAAATATATTTGTTGGGTTTTATTTGCAATTTATTTTATTAGTTTAGCAAAAACGTTTATTTTTAAAAATTTGCATTTTAGGCCGGATAAATGTTCACAAGGTCATATATAAGACCATATTTTTATGTGAACATTTTTGTTCAGATCTAAATAATAATTCTGAGAGAGCGAACAATTTATTTATTGATTATCTAGTCTAATATTGTTATTAGTTAAGATTTCTCTCTGTCAGCCTATCTAGCCCATCTATCTCTTCTATTTTTTTTCTCCTTTGCCCTTGGCCCAACTTCTCCCACTAAGGCCCATATCTTCCAGCCCAACCGATGGCCATCTTCCTCCTCTCATCGTTACAGGAACATGAACAGAGAGCAACAACCATGGATGCCTGTACCTCGATCCCTCCCTTCCTCTCCCTCTCCCAACTCAATAACTGCCGGAACCGGTTACCATTACCTTCCTCGACCCCTCCCATCCCCTGGTGCGCCTCAAAGACAGCCATAATGGCCACCATGAGCGCTTGAAACTGCAGCCATTAACACATCTCGCCCCACCCAACTCTGGACCGCCCCTGCCCTATATAAAGCACCCCTGGGAGCCCCTCTCACCCCTTGTCCGAAGCCCTCTCCTTCTGGAGCTTTCCCCCCTCCCTAACCTTGCTAATTTCTCGCCGGAGTTCGTGGATTCCGGTGGCTTCTCCACCACGCCAGGAGGCGATACCGACACCACGGTACTGTTCCTCGGATCCGCCTCATCGTCCACTACATCGTTACGCACGCGTCCTTCGCTGAAGCACACCAAAGCCACCTTCTTCCTCGTCACCGGCAACAAGTCCGGTGAGCACCCAGCCAGCCAATCAGAGAGCGCCACTTGGCATCTGGCCGAATTTCTTTTCTCTTTTTCCAGTATTTTTCCAATCTCAGATTCTATATCAATTCTTCTTTCTAGTATATCTTTTAATCTATAGATCTGATTTAGTTGATTATTTTTCCTACTAGTTCATAGAAATCCCATCTATCCAGAGAACCAAACGAAAAATATTTTTGAAAATTTTAAAATTTGAATTCAAACAGACCTGTATTCAAACTTCGTTAGGCCGTAAATCGAGTTTCGTAACTCCGTTTTAGGTGATTCTTTTTGCAAATCAAAGATAGTGACATGTACTTTCTATTAAAACAAAAACCATTTATTTTTGTTGCTATAAATATTACGTTCTGTACAGAAACTTTATTTGGATGTTTTGGAGTTTTTTGAAGTCTTTTATTCGTTTTCTTTTTGATTCTTTTTGCTTGATTGCTTATGAGTGTCATTACATGCTTCGTTAGATCATCCGGAGTGCGAGGCTTCCTACTATGAATCTTTAGGGTTCAACGATCGTCAGCAAGGCAAGTTCACACTTTGATCATAATTTTCAATACCTAGTTTTTACTATGCATTAGTTTAACCCTCAAAGATTGCATGAGTAGGATTGGGAACATGTGGTTATGCTATATAGTTCATGTGGTAGGAACCTATGACCTTTGATCACCCCGGGAATATTCGTTATATCATATATTGCTTAGCCATGCTCGTGGACGGGGATTGGTATGTGTGATCCATGCAAGTTGCGAGAGTTAATAATTTTGGGATAACCTAAGGTGGCAACTTTAATACACATTTGGGTGGATTGTTTGGGGCACCTGGAGAAACCAGTGCTTGCCCAAGGGGAATCCCGGAGTACCCGTGTGATTACCCTAGGTCCGCCACCCAGGCTCAAAGGGATCATAAGATATTTCATGCCTAGAAACTTCCATGTGCAGCCACAAGCCATTATGGGCTCTAGCATAGTTGAGTAAGTTGTGTGACCTCTTTCCATGGTAGACTAGCTGATGTAGGGGAAAGTAGGTGTACCGGTTTACCCAGGGTTAAGGGCAAACGCTTCTGAAAGGCTATGTCTCGATCTTCCGATCATGGAGGTGGTCGAGTCTTGTGGGGAAAAGTGCGCAAACCTCTGCAGAGTGTACAAACTAATCATGATTAGTCGTGCCCCCGGTTATGGACAACTTGAGTATCTAGAAGTGAATTATTGGTTGATCTCATCACTCTATTTAATGAAATTATTGGGTTACTAATAACTTGGGAATTTTGGGATTGAGTTGGAGGACACTTCTCAATAATTGCATTTTAATTTAGTAGTAAATAAAAATTTATTCCTTTGATGTAGGGTAAAATTGGCTTTATGCAAAAATTAAACTTAGAGCCTCCACCAGCTAAATTTGCATATAGAGATAGTTTTTATTATTATTATTCTAAGGTGTGAAATTGCCTGCATATTCCATGTGCTGACCTACACGGCTGCAACATCTCATGTTGTAGACTTTTCCGACGAGGATTAAAGGTGCGATAGGTCGTTGTTCTGCACTCAGTTTGTCGTGGAGTTGGATGGACTCATTTACCTTCGATGCTTCCGCAATTATTTTATTTTAGATGCCCTTTTGCCATATTATTATAATAAATACTCTTTTGAGGATCTCGATGTAATAAAGTGTGTGATTCAACTCTGTTATAATTCCTCGAGTACTGTGTGTGTCAGCAAACTGATCCAGGGATGACACGTAAGCGCAGAGACTTCGATCCATTTGGGTCGGGTCGCTACACTTAGAGTAAAATGCATACACATCACCTATGTTAGAAGTTCACACTTTTAAACATGGGCAGTCCAACAAGACAACCAAGTGAAGATATGGGCAGACATGTAAAAGAAAACTCCTATTTAAAATACAATATGCATATACATTTACATACCTGAAGAAGGTTTTGAAGCACCACTCCTTGATGAATGGAAGTCCAAACCCTAGATCAACCTACGAAAACCAGGGAAGAAACTACATCTAATTAGCAAGTAGAAAATCATACAACAATACAAAAGCAACTAAATCAAACCCTAGGATGAAACAACTAAAACACATCAACAATTATGAAAGATGAACAGTAACACATCTAGGCAAGCACAACAAAAAATATATTCATAAACTAACTAGCATGTGACATGCACAATCTAGACTACAAAATCAATAACATTAATGGATTTAGATACATCAGATCCAGCAGCAACCACCACACCACACCCTTCTTACATGCATCTCACTGGTGAAATTACCAAAGGGGAAATGAAATCCACACAAGTCTGAAGGGTGAAATAGCACACACACACACAAGCATCTCACAGATAAAATTAACCACGGGGGAATGGAATCCACCCACCACACGGACAAGAACCCTACCTCATCTCCCATCGAACCATCAGAGGAAAAGGTAGGAGGCAGATGCGTGATCACATAGAAGAAACAGAGAGAGCTCGGCAGATCTGGCGAAAACTAAGAGCAAGCATTGGGTGGAGGCAGCATTTGTACCTCTCCAAATGACCCCGATGCACGAATCTGCGATGGTTCTTCCACCCCCACGATGCCATGCGCACCTTGGAACCGCGTAGACAGTTGCCGGTTTCGCTTCAGTGGAGAAGAGAGCGGGCTAAGGGAGGGAGAGCGGGGCGCGGGGCAGAAATAGGAGCGGGGCGTGCGCCGGTTACTCCACTCACGAGCGCAGGAGACAACGGCGGAGAAGTCGGGGGAGGTTCGAGGAAGGGAGAGGAGCGACAGACAGGGAGAAGAGAGTGAGCGACTGGGGGGAAAGGTTTCTGACAGGTGGTCGCGAGCGAGATGGGCAGTAAATGCCTCTCTCTAGCGGGTGTTGGAGCTCCGAGGTAATTATAGTTTTACCCCCCAACAACTAAAATGGTAAATGCATTTGTTGAAAAATGAATGCACCATTCGAATCTCTACTTAAAAAAATAAGATCAAATAACAAATCAGCTGGTATCCCTTAAAACAAAAAATTGATGGAAAACAGAAGGTCAAGTACACTACCAAGGGAAAAAATACATACAAAGATAAGCACTTAAAAACAAAGAAAGTTCAAAAAATAAAGAACATAAGTTCAAGTACACTAATTAGCGAAGTAGGGCATGCGAATAAATAAATACTAAGAAACAAAAGAAGAAGTTCAAATACAAAAACATATGAAGTCCATATCTAACTAAAATACACAACTTAGAAACAATATAGAAGTTGAAAATTCACCTACACACAATGTACACATATAACGGACACGCCTCCGCATGCGACGATGTGGCATGCCGCATCATCGCCTGCTTTGACTCGTTCCTGTCTCGGCCACACCAAGGGTCCCCGCGGACTTGCATCCACTCACCGTAGGCCCTCCTGCTCGGCCTCGCGCTACCGCATTGTTGCATGCTTGGTAGACAGGCACAATGCGGTTATTCTGTTTCCACCCGCACCGCACGCACCCCAGAGCCACACTCCTAAGATAGATAGTGGGGTCACGAATATGGTGGACTCACCTCCGCATGCGATGATGCGGCACGCCGCGTCGTCGCCTGCTCTGGCTCGTTCTTGTCTCGACCTCGCAGGGGGAGGGGAGGGCGGGCCCTCCCCTCGGCCAGATGCAGGCAGGAGCCGGTCTACTAATCTTGGACGTTCTGCCCATATACATGATCATTGCCTTGGATATCATGGTAATTATTTGCTCTTATATCAATTGCGCAACAGTAATTTGTTTACCCATCGTGTGCTATTTTCTCGAGAGAAGACACTACCGAAATCTACGGCGCCCAAAAATACCTTGCTGCACTTTTTCTTTACTTATTTTGTGTGTGTTTTTACTAGATCTATTTATCCAATCTCATACAATTTAATCTATCTTTTTACCATGGAGGGATTAATAAGCCCTCTTACGCTTTGTATTGCAAGTATTTGTTCTTTGTGTGTAGGTACCGTTTACATAGTGTTGCTTGGTTCTCCTGCTGGATTGATGACCTTGGTTTCATAACTGAGGGAAATACTTACCGTAGCTGTGATGCATCATCCTTCCTCTTTAGGGAAATACCAATGAAGATTCAAGCTATCATCATAATTCACCCTTGAGGGTAGGGGTATGTACTAGTAGCAATGTGTTTGATCTCTCTCTCTCTCTCTCTCTCTCTCTCTCTCTCTCTCTCTCTCTCTCTCTCTCGTTCTTGATTTGGCACGATCTTGATGTACCGCGAGCTTTGTTAATGTAGTTGGATCATATGGTGTTTTCCCCTCTCTATATTGTTGTGATGAATTGAGTTTTTACCTTTGAGGTTTCACTATTATCGGATTGAATACTTTTATGGATTTGAGAACACTTGCTGTATGTCTTGCATATGGATACCCGTGGTGACAATGGGTGTTCTATTGATTCACTTGATGTATTTTTTGGCACTCAAATCACGGATTCCCAAGGTCATATTGGGGTAATCTATGCATAGGGGGTTGATGCAGGTTTTCGTCCTACATTCTCCGATAGAACTCTTGGGGCACTCTTTGAAGTTCGTTGTGTTGGATTGAATATTATGAATCTGAGATAGTTTGATGCACATCGTATAATCAACTCCACGGATACTTGTGGTGACATTGGAGTATATAGGTGACATTATATTTGGTTGATGCATATCATATGGTGTTATTTTAGTACGAACTCTAGGGCTATTTGTGACACTGATAGGAATAGCTCAATACATTGATCGGAAATGATAGCTTTGAGGTGGTTTCGTACCCTACAAGAATTTCATCTTATGTTTGCCACTAGTTAAGAAATTTGGAGTGATTCTTTGTCGCACATTTAGGGATTGCCATATGATTCAATTATGTTAGCACTATTGAGAGATTGCACTAGTGAAAGTATGAATCCTAGGCCTTATTTCTAAGCATTGCAATATCGTTTGTGCTTTGTTTTATCACTTGCTACCTTGTTGTTTTTAAAATTTCAGATTACAAAAACCTATATCTACTATCCATACTACACTTGTATCACCATCTCTTCTCCGAACTAGTGCACCTATACAATTTGCCATTTTATTGGGTGTGTTGGGGACACAAGAGATTTCTTGTATTTTATTCTAGGGTTGTTTGAGAGAGACCATCTTAATCCTATGCCTCCCATGGATTGATAAACCTTAGGTCAGCTACTTGACGGGAAAATGCTACTGTCCTACAAAACTTTGCACTTGGAGGCCCAACACGAGTCTACAAGAATAAAGTTGCGTAGTAGACATCAAGCTCTTTTCTGGCGTCGTTGCTGGGGAGGTGAATGATTGAAGGTGTATCTTTAGATCTTGCAATTGAATCTTTTAGTTTCTTGTTTATCACTAGTTTGGTTTATAAAAGAAAACTACAAATAAAGGAATTGAGTTTGCCTCATAATATTCGTATTTATCATGTCTTTCTTGAAAATGATGGAAAGGAAAATTGTGCTCAATTGATAGAAGAAGAATTCAATAAAATGTTTGGCATAAAAACTTTGAATGGTGAGCATGATTGCAGTGTTGGTAGTATGAATTCTTTGAATATCCATGATGCTAATGATATGCAAAGCAATAATCTTTGGGATGCTATGTTTGATGAAGATGATATTTTTAGCCCCCCAAGTTTTGATAAGAATATTTACTATGATGATAACATGCCTCCTATTTATGATGATTACAATGATGAAAGTGGGTTTAGAAGAGTGTCAATTCTAGGTAATGATCCCACTATTCTGGAGGGTGTTGAATCTTATTGTAATAGTTATGAAAGGTGATTTGGAGAGGTCATGACTTTATTTAATGATTAATCCACTACTTTGGAAGAGGTTTCAATTGACTATGATAAAAAGTTGCTATCTATGATGATTATTGTGATGATATGTATGCTATAAAGAGGAATGATATCCAAGAAACTTGAAATCATGATTTTAATGCTCAAATTGATTATGTGGATCAAGTATCATGTGATAGTTATTTTGTTGAATTTGCACCCACTACTATTGATCAAAATATATTTGCTTATGTGGAGAGTAATAAAACATTTATGCATGTGGATCATGAAAAGAATGCTTTATGTGATAGCTATATTTTTGAATTCATTCATGATGCTATTGAAAATTATTATGAGAGAGGAATATATGCTTTGACATATCTCACTAATATCAAGTTTCCTCTCTATGTGTTGAAAATCTTGAAGTTTTGATTGTTTTTCCTTCCTATGCTTGTTGATTCTTGCTCCCATGAATTGTTTTCTCACAAAATCCCTATGCATAGGAAGTGGGTTAGACTTAAGACCCCGATGCCGCCTCGACCCCGCCGTCACCCCGCCGCCTCGCCGGACCTCGCCGGAGGTACCCGACGCTGCCGCCGCCGTTCGTCGTTTTTTTTTTGAGAAAAACCATTCGTTTTTTTGAAAAACCTAGATCTGTTTTTTAGATTAGATCGGTTCGGTTTTTTTCGGTTTAGCTAAATACCAGACGTTCGTCCGTACGTTTGTTTTAACGAACGAAGTTCATCCGTTAGCTGCAGACAGCGAACGTTCTTTCGTTAGCCTGTTCGTCAGTTTTTCTTTTTACAGGGTTTTTCCGCGATTATTTTCGAACACGATTTCTGCCTTTTTCTTCGTTTTAGTTTAACTTTTCGCTCATTTATCGGAATCTGGTGATTCAAGAGCCTACATCTTTGTCTCGAAGCCCTCTTTCTATTTAAACAACTTGAACAAGATTTTGGTACTGTAAAATTTGACTCTAGTCCAGATTAGTAAAACGGATTTTGTTCCTTTTGAAGTTTGAGTTTCGTTGCTTCGTTTGAGTTGATTCTTTTTGCAAACCGGAGTTCTTCAGTTGAACTTTCTGGTTAGATCTCTTATTTGAGTTTTACACATGCTTCTAGTTTGAGTGCTTATGTATGTTATTGTGTGTTTGCGATAGAGTACCCAGAGTGCGAAGCGTGCTACTACGAGTCTCTAGGTTTTGCGGATGATCAGCAAGGCAAGTAACACTTTGATCATACCTCTTTACTACCCAGTTTTATTGTATTAGATCAACTCTCAAACATTGCATGGTTAGGATCTGATTAACATGTTGGTTTTGGGAAGTAGATGATGAGGTAGAACCTATTGCCCTTTTATTATCAAACCTTTGGGAGTTACTTCTACATTATGCTTATATTGCTATGCTATGCTCGTAGACGTGGTTTGGGTGAGTGTATCCATGACAGATGTGAGTACTGATATTAATGGTTAACTTAAGATGGCTACTTAAATACACATCTGGGTGGATTGCTTGAGGCACCCTGGAGTACCCAGTGGTTGTCAGGGCACCTAGAGAATCCAGTGTTGTCCTAGGATATCCCGGAGTACCCGTGTCATCATCCTATAGTCTGCCACCCAGGCTCAAAGGGATCATAAGATTATTCATGCTAGAAACTTCCCTGTGCAGCCACAAGCCAATATGGCCTCTAGCATAGTTGAGTAAGTTGCGTGAAGCTCTTGAAGAGGTAGACTAGCAGATGTACTGAGTTGTAGGTGGTACTGTCTACCCAGAGTAGAGAGTTAATGTTTCAGAAAGACTGTGTCTCAAATCTCCGACCGTGGATGTGTTCGAGTCTTCTGGGGAAAAGTGCGCAAACCTCTGCAGAGTGTACAAACTAATCATGGTTAGTCGTGTCCCCAGTTATGGACATCTTGAGTATTTGGTTCTTGGATTATCATGTTGATCTCATCACTCTAATTTTAAGTTGTTGGGTTTAATGATGATGCTTAATTGGGATTGAGTTGGAGGAACCTTCTCAATGTTTAACAACCACCATGATAGTTAAATAAAATTTATTCCTTTGTTGTAGGGAAAACTTGGCTTTATGCAAAACTGTAACCATAGAGCTTTCCACCAGCCATATATGCATGTAGTGATAGCATTTATTCTGTTCATTACTCTATGTGTTACATTGCCAGCTTATTCCATGTGCTGTCCCATTTCGGGCTACAACATTTCATGTTGCGGAATTTTCATACGACGAGTAAGGTGCCATAGGTCGTTGTCTTTCACTCAGCTATGCCGTTGGAGTTGATGGACTCACTTTATCTTCCAAGCCTTCCGATGTTATCGTTTTTAGATGGCCTTAAGCCATATTATTGTAATAAGTTCTCTTTTGAGACATTCGATGTAATAAGTGTGTGATTGAAACTTTGTTATAAATCCTCAAGTATTGTGCGTGTCAGCATTACTGATCGAGGGATGACACTAATGCACAGAGACTAGACTGTTTGAGATCTGGTTGCTTCAAGATGGTATCAGAGCACATGCTGACTGTAGGACACGACTGACGATGTCAAAACCGGCGGATCTCGGGTAGGGGGTCCCGAAGTATGCATCTAAGGCTAATGGTAATAGGAGGCAGGGGACACAATGTTTTACCCAGGTTCGGGCCCTCTCGGTGGAGGTAATACCCTACTTCCTGCTTGATTGATCTTGATGATATGAGTATTACAAGAGTTGATCTACCACGAGATCATAGAGGCTAAACCCTAGAAGCTAGCCTATGATTATGATTGTTGTTGTCCTACGGACTAAACCCTCCAGTTTATAAAGACACCGGAGGGGGCTAGGGTTACACAAAGTCGGTTATAGAGAAGGAGATCTACATATCCGAATTGCCAAGCTTGCCTTCCACGCAAAGGAGAGTCCCATCCGGACACAGGACAAAGTCTTCAATCTTGTATCTTCATAGTCCAACAGTCTGATCAAAGTATATAGTCCGGGTGTCCGAGGACCCCTTAATCCAGGACTCCCTCAGTAGCCCCTGAACCAGGCTTCAATGACGATGAGTCCCGCGCGCAGATTGTCTTCGGCATTGCAAGGCGGGTTCCTTCTCCGAATGCTCCATAGAAGATTTTGAACACAAGAATCGTGTCCGGATCTGCAAAACAAATTCCACATCCCATCGTAGAGAGCACAATATTCCACAAATCTACTATGCTGAGAACTTTTCATAGCGTGACGTCACGCCACGGCCCGGTCTTTATTTGAACCGTTTTTCACAACCAGCTATTACACATAATGCGAGGCGGTTTCCTTGACACGTCTTGTCGAAGGAGAAATCGTGTCCCCTTATCACGGGATTCTCATCAATACGGGCATGGGTAACCCAACCGTGCCATCAATCGTGGCGCTTGGGGAATAAGCAATTTTAACGGGCAAGTGGGGAGGCGCACAATTTCTACCGCCTTTATAAAGAGATAGGGATTCCCCTTTTTCACCCACGCCTTCTTCTTCCTTCGCTCATCCATTCTCGCATGTTCGAGCTCCAGCGCCAAATCTCACCTTCTCTGTACAGCCATTCCAAACATGTCCGGAGCGGGAGGCAAGTGGATGGCCTCCTCCGTCACGGAGGAGGACATTACGAAGCTCCGGGAGGCCGGATACTTGGCCGCAGACATCGCGCACCGGCTCCCAAACACAGGGCAGATTGTTCCGACTCTGGAACCCCACGAGAGGGTTGTGTTCCTCACCCACTTCATCTGCGGACTGGGATTCCCCCTCCACCCATTTGTCCGCGGGCTCATGTTTTACTATGGGCTAGATTTCCATGATCTGGACCCTAATTTCATCCTCAACATCTCGGTGTTTATCGTCGTGTGCGAGGCTTTCCTCCGCATCAGGCCCCACTTTGGCCTGTGGCGGAAGATCTTCAACGTGAAGCCGAAGATAGTGGTCGGCCAGCAAGCGGAGTGCGGAGGCGCCATGGTGGGCAAGATGCCCAACGTCACCTGGCTTGAAGGCTCCTATGTGGAGACCGTGAAGGGGTGGCAATCGGGGTGGTTCTACATCACCGAGCCGGCGACTCCAACTGGGCGGCGGCCCCTGAATTTAGATCTGGCATCCCCATGCGGCTTACCTCTTGGAAAAGGAAGGGCTTAGCCTGGGGTGGGCCCGCGGAGCTGACTGGACTCCAGAACTGGATCAAAAATATGATAGGAAAGAAGATCAAGCTTGTCAATGTGGTCCATGTCATGCTCTTCCACCGGATCCTCCCGTGTCAAAGACGGGCATTCAACCTGTGGGAGTTTGATTCGGCCAAACACCAGATGCTGCGAGAGCTCTTCGACACGATGCACAAAGACGTCTAGAAGGTCTTGTTCAAGGTCGCCAAAGTACCTCCTCCCACCACTGAGGACTGCGGACTCAGCGCAAAGCGCCCCGCCAATCCGGTAAGCTCTCTATATTTCACAAGATGTGCCTTTCCTCAGTATGTTCGTGGGAGGAATCTAAGCTATCATACTGATTTAACATGACGATGTGGCGACAACGGAGCGGATCGACTGTCCAGCTCCGTTGCCTGAAGATCCAGCAACCGCTCTCCTGACGAAGATGCTGTTTCTGGCGCCCGATGAGGTGCCGGAGAAGAAGGCCAGGGGACCAGGAAAGGTTTCTGATGCAAGGTTGTGTCGGACTTATCGTCTGAAGACACCGAGGCGCACTCCTCCAACGACAACGAGGAGGAGGAAGAGGAAAACCCTCTCCCCCAAACTGAGGGGAGAAGAAAAGGAAGGCCGAAGGGTCCAAGAAGGGAAGGACCATCCCTCCGGATCACTCCACCACGGCCACCTACAGTGACGAGAAGTGGCTACCCAGGGATAAGCCCCTGGCGAAGTCGTAAGTATCCAGATACCATAATACCTCTGGCAGGTTTAGCTTTATGGCTTCTTATCATGTCAAAATATATTTGTGCAGTCCGTCCAAAGCCCGTATCGACTTATCCTCCTCGGATGGGTCCTTGAGCTCATCAGCGATGAACAGCTATTCGCTCCCGACGGCCTCCACTCCCCGCCCCGCGGATGACACCAAAGTGTTGTATCGGAGGATATCGGGCCAGGGAGAGATAGTTCTAGAGGCGCCTCAAGGCGAAACCCCTGATGCCGAGCTCATGAGGGGGATCGCAGTAAGCTTGGCCCCCAGCCGGATATTGCGCCGGAACCTCCAGTGGTTCCAGATTCAGGCAGGCAACCCCTTGCTAAGGGGGCGAGCTGCCTGTGCCAATGACCTCTCTCCATCTAGAGGCATCAGATAACTTGGTGGAAGTGCTTCAGAGCGCTTCCCTTGATGAAGAACACCATACTCTTATGAGTATGGTGATTGTGAAGGTTTAGTCCGCCAAAAGCGGATTGACCGAAGCCTGCGCCAGCCTCCTGACAGGTTTTGAGGTAAGTAATTAAATTATGAGCAAGTATCACAGTGTAGACAGTAGCCCCTAATGCTCTGTTTGGTGTTCAGAAAGAAAGGCCGAACAGAGGATCAAATATTATTCCCAGGAGTCTAATCATATTATGTCTATGTGAATAAGCAGGCATCACTGCTGGCCGCCGCCACCGCCACTGCAGAGGTCTCCGGACTGAGGCAGAACCTGGGGCGGGCCGAAGAAGAGCTCGGCCTCGTGAAGAGGCAGCTCAAGGAGAACAAAGGTAAGTGATACCCCGTCTGAATGTTATATAAAGGAAAAAAAATCATTGATGCTAATAGAAGCATGATGAATTTTAATAGGGGCCACGACCAAAGTGGCGGCCCTTAAGAAGGCGCTATCCGAGGCCAAAGATAAAGCGGCCAGGGAGCGCACTGAGCGCGAAAAACAAGAGGCTCGGGTTGATGAGGTCCAGCAAGAGCTCTAGGATTTCGTCAAAAATTTCGAGTCCTTGGAGCGTGACTCCAAGACGCAAGAGTTGGAGCTTGCGGAGGCCCGTCAGAGTGCTCAAGACGCCAAGGTCGAAGCCCAGAAGGCCCTCCAGGAGATTGAGGCAGCCAAGAAGATAGCGGCAGGTAAGGCTTTCATTATGCAAAGCAAGCATGTGAAGGAAACTTTCCTTTTACTTACCCGAATTCGGAGCTCTCTAGGAGCATTCGCAGATCTGCCGCACAACATTTCTGATGCCGCAGAGTTCTACCGAGCTGAGGAAGGGAGCTCGACGGATAAGCTGTTTTGGTCCCAGTATATTGGGGCCGAACATCCGATGCCCTTGAGCGACCAGCTGAAGCAACTGGTCGAACTTCACAAGGCGGCCGAACTGGCCATGAAGGACCTCATAGCCCGGCTGTGGCCTGGCGAGCCCCTGCCCAGCAGCTACTTCGGCCTCATCAAGCGGATGGTAAATGCTTGTCCGCGGCTTGAAGTCATTAAGCGGTCCGTCTGCATTGAAGGTGCACGCAGGGCCTTGGCCCGTGCGAAAGTGCACTGGGCGAAGATGGATTTCGAGAAGCTGGTGACAGAGGGGCCGCCGAAGGGCAAGGAGAATCGGCACCCCAAACAGTACTATGACAATGTCATTAAGGGTGCCCGCCTTGTGGCGGATGAATGTGCTAAGGATGTAATATTTGAATGAATGTACTCATATCATCCTGTAATATGAAATCGATTTTATGTGCGCTATATGGCGCTTGTTAATTTAAAATATTACCTTCTGTGCGGCCGTTTATAAAATCTTGAGAGTTGGCCAGTCGTCAGCTTCTGCCCCCATGTAACTAGTACCGGGATATTCGGGATAAATATAAAACCTCTTTATCCAAACTTTTGGTCCTTTTAAGGAGGCGTTTAATGCAGCGAACAAGGCAATCAGACTATACAGCTTTATCACTCTCACTTGTCCATAGAAGTCTACAATTTTAAATTTTGGCGAAGCCCCTAGTATCCGGAAGGCCGGACTCGGGGCGCTATACACGCCTAAATCGGACGAGGCCGATTCCTCGCCTGAAGCGGAAAAAATCTTTAAGGATTTGAGACCTCTCGAACAGCGACCAGCTCTCTCCTTATCATGATAGTCAGTTTTCGGCTTTCTCTACTGAGGTGCTCGTCCGAAAGAACCGGGACACAATCGCAGTAGTTCTCCCTACACTACCTTACCCGATATAGCGGAACGTAAGGTACCAAAACATAGGAGTCGGGCAAACCCAACTATTGAGCCAAGACATGATTCGGAGCTGATGCATATAATGCTATAAGTTCGGGGTGCCGCACTATCGAAAGTGTTCGGACTTTTCTTGCCATGTTATGGGGTACACTGAGGCCCCTGGCGAACTAAATGTACCAAAGTGTACGGGTGTGGTTTGTCGTAAATAAGCCGCCACGGAAAAACATAAAGAAAGTGTAATAATAAGTTGACGCTATGTATTTTCCCATAGTTATTCAAATAATATGTCAAAGCGTATGTATACAGGTAGTGCAATAAGCAAAATGGGACTATTTGACATGTCCTAGCCAAGGGTAAGCTGCACGTGGGTATGTAAAACAGGTATAATGATCGTTATCAGAGACCACCTGAGTATTCCCTTATACGCCCCAGCTTCTTGCCTTCTTGGGTTTTCCTTCCGGTGATGAGTCTGATAATCCGGATACCTGGAAGGGCTTCAGAAAGTAAGGTCCTGAAAGAAAGAAAATGATGAAGGAATACGGGTCCTGGGGCGGTTGAGCCGCATTGTCGACCGCGTCGTAGCCGTGCCTCTGCCCATGCCCATGGTATTTTGAGTGCATAATTATGTACGCGCGACACAAATTTTGCTGCTTGGTTGCAACTTGGACGGAGGCCGAATTGCTAGTCGAGCTCTGGGTGTGCCGGACGATCCTGTTGCAGGGTACTCCAGGCTCGCTTGACGGTGTCCGGGGGGTTTATTGCCGGATTGGCGGTCTGCCTAAGAAGGCTGCTTTGTACTTCTGCTGTGAGGGCCGTAGTGTGCTCCTCCATACAGAGCGAACGTTCTGTGTTTCCATTGACTGTTATAACCCCGCGAGGTCCTGGCATCTTGAGCTTGAGGTATGCGTAGTGCGGTACCGCATTGAATCAAGCAAATGCGGTTCGTCCTAGTAGGGCATGATAACCACTACTAAAGGGGACGATATCAAAGATTAACTCCTCGCTTCAGAAATTGTCTGGAGATCCGAAGACCACTTCTAGTGTGATTGAGCCCGTGCAACAGGCCTCCACACCTGGTATGACACCCTTGAAGGAGATTTTTGTGGGCTTGATCCTTGACGGGTCGATGCCCATTTTGTGCACTATATCCTGATAGAGCAGGTTCAGGCTGCTGCCACCGTCCATGAGAACTCGTGTGAGATGGAATCCGTCGATGATGGGGTCAAGGAGCAATGCGGTCGAACCGCCATGATAGATACTGGTAGGATGGTCCCTGCGATCGAAAGTGATCGGACAAGAGGACCATGGGTTGAACTTTGGGGCGACTGGCTCCATCGCATAGACGTCCCTTAGTGCATGCTTCCGTTCCCGCTTGGGAATATGGGTTGCGTATATCATATTCACTGTTTTCGCCTAGGGAGGGAATTTCTTCTGTCCACCTGTGTTCGGCAGCCGGGGTTCCTCGTCGTCATCGTTATGCAGCCCCTTTTCCTTGTTTTTGGCATTCAACTTGCCGGCCTATTTAAACACCCAACATTCTCTATTGGTGTGGTTGGCTGGTTTATATGGGGTGCCGTGAATTTGACATGAGTGATCAAGTATGCGGTCCACAATGGACGAGCCCGGATTGTTTCTTTTGAATGCCTTTTTCTGCTGTCCGGATTTAGAGCCTCTGAATCCGGCATTGACTGTCGTGTCTTCGGTGTTGTCTCCATTATTGCGACGCTTGTGTCTATTGCGTCGTGGCTTGCCATTGCTATCTCTGGCGTCTGAATCGCCGGAGTTTTGGGGTGTGATGTTGCTACGAGCCAGCCAACTGTCCTCGCCCACGCAAAAGCGGGCCATGAGTGTCGTGAGGGCTGCCATGGATTTTGGCTTCTCTTGGCCGAGGTGTCAGGCGAGCCATTCATCACGGATGTTATGCTTGAAGACTGCTAAGGCTTCGGCATCCGGACAGTTGACAATTTGGTTCTTTTTTGGTTAGGAACCGAGTCCAGAATTTCCTGGCTGACTCTCCGGGCTGTTGGGTTATGTGACTTAAGTCATCAGCATCCTGTGGTCGCACGTAAGTGCCCTGGAAGTTGTCAAGGAATGCGTCTTCCAGGTCCTCCCAACTGCCAATGGAGCTTGCTGGCAGGCTATTCAGCCAATGACGAGCCGGTCCTTTGAGCTTAAGTGGTAGGTACTTTATGGCATGTAAGTCATCGCCGCGGGCCATGTGAATGTGTAGGAGAAAATCTTCAATCCATACCGCGGGGTCTATTGTGCCATCATATGATTCAATGTTTACGGGTTTAAACCCTTTTGGGAATTCCTGATCCATAACCTCATCAGTGAAGCATAGGGGGTGTGCGGCGCCTCTATGCCAGGCTACATCCTGACGTAGTTCAAATGAATCTGGTCTGTTGTATTCGGCCTGAACAGACTTTTGTATATTGTATCCGGCATGACAGTCATCGTCACGTGTTGTGGCGCACTCCCGTGATCCGTAGATCGATCTTGACTGTCCTGCTTTGTTTTCCAATACATCTCGTAGGTCCTTTGTGTAGCCCCGGGCCTTAACATTATTGTTTGATTGGCGACGGGGTGAGTTCTAGACTTCGGACCGGTACGCCGCCTTGTCCCAGCCATGGGGTGGCCGGTCAGCCACATCATGTGCTGGTAGTGTGGGTTTTAACGCCTCCTCCTCGAGTTGAGGTAGCAACCTGCGCTTCGGGTAACTTTTTGTAGGGCACTCGAGTCCGTATTCCTCGGCAGCCAGGACCTTGGTCCATCTATCAGTTAGCAGATCTTGATCAGCTTGAAGCTGTTGCTGCTTTTTCTTCAGGCTTTTTGCAGTGGCTATAAGCCGGCGCTTCAAGCGCTCCTGCTCGACGGGATCCCCAGGCATGATGAATTCTTTGTCACCAAGGCTCACTTCATCTTCGGAGAGAGGCATGTAGGTATCGTCCTCTGATTCTCCATCTGTTGCCTGTTCTTTAGGGCTAGCTTGCCCATCCTCTTGCTCGGCCTGCTCGAAGCCTGGCTGGGGTAGGATTGTTTTTATCTTCGGTACCATCCGAATTGTTATCTCTTGTGCCGGTATCACTATTTTTTCTATGGTGGGGCTTGGAGCGGCGCCTATGACGGCAGTGCCTAGATTGCTTCTCCAAGGGGTTATCTTCTATTGCCTCATCGCCATTGTTATCTTTGGGGGTGTCCACCATATATATATCATATGATGAGGTGGCTGTCTAGCGCCCTATAGACGGTGGTTCCTGTTCTTCTCCTGTATCGTCGTCCATACCGTTGATGTCTTCGGGGTTGAAGTCCAGCACGTCGGTAAGTCATCGACAGTGGCTATTAAGTGGGTGGTGGGTGGGGAACAAATTTCTTCATCATCCGCTTCCCACTCGAGCCGGACATAGTTCGGCCAAGAATCTCCCGACAAGGAAAGAGACCTTAATGAGTTTAGCACATCACCCAAGGGCGAGTGCTGAAAAATATCCGCGGAGGTGAACTTCATGACCGGTGCCCAATCAGATTAGATAGGCATGGACGTACGCGGTTCGGATCCTGTAGCCGGAGACGAGTCCGAGGGTCCGATGACACCATCCTCACAAGAGGTGGGATTAGTGTTCGGCTTCAACGCCGATGAGTGTGCAGCCTCCATGGCGGGGTCCATCCACCTGTCCTCGAAGGGTGCGATCTGCTCCGGATTGATTCCCGGGGCCACCGCAGGTGCGATCTCCCGAACACTGTCTGATGACAGATCTAAGTCATGCTCGTCGCGACTGTTCTGCGTACCTGACATGGGCTCAAATCCGTCGAAGATCAAGTATCCGCAGATATCAGCAGTATAGTTCAAGCTTCCAAACCTGACCTGATGGCCAGGGGCGTAGCTACCGATCTGCTCCAAGTGGCAAAGCGAGTTGGTCCGCAGTGCGAAGCCGCCGTATACAAAGATCTGTCCGGGAAGGAAAACCTCCCCCTGGACCGTGTCATTGAAGATGATTGAAGGCTCCATCAAGCCTTACCGCGATGACGCAGTGGAACTCTCAATGAAAGCACCAATGTCGGTGTCAAAACCAGTAGATCTCGGGTAGGGGGTCCCGAACTGTGTGTCTAAGGCTAATGGTAATAGGAGGCAGGGGACACGATGTTTTATCCAGGTTCGGGCCCTCTAGATGGAGGCAATACCCTACTTCCTACTTGATTGATCTTGATGATATGAGTATTACAAGAGTTGATCTACCACGAGATCGTAGGGGCTAAACCCTAGAAGCTAGCCTATGATTATGATTGTTGTTATCCTACGGACTAAACCCTCCGGTTTATATAGACACCGGAGGGGGCTAGGGTTACACAGAGTCGGTTACAGAGAAGGAGATCTACATATCCGAATTGCCAAGCTTGCCTTCCATGCAAAGGAGAGTCCCATCCAGACATGGGAGGAAGTGTTCAATCTTGTATCTTCATAGTCCAATAGTCCGGCCAAAGTATATAGTCCGGCTGTCCGAGGACCCCTTAATCCAGGACTCCCTCAACAAACACTAAGCTAATGCCCTAGATCACTACTCTCTTCTCATTTCTGACTCCTCTCCTTTTCTACTCTATAGGATGGCGGATGCAAGGAACAAGTTCACACAACCGGATGAAGATACCCCTTTTGGACGACACTTGAAGGAAGTTACTAGATACCTGAACATCGGAATACCAAGCTTCACCGGGACCTACATCTCCACTTTACCAGAAGAGGAGCGTTGGATGATTCAAGTTCAAGTTCCAGGAAGGACGTTCATGCCTGTCACTGAGTCCATAGAGTTTTCCTTTGATGCACCAACCTGGAGTCCAGGAAAGAGTATGGCAGCTCACATCACCATGGGACGCATTGGAGAAGTTTACCACAAGCACCTCAAGGATACTATCTACCAGATTTGTGGGCGCTGAGATGAGCAATGGGAGATGATCAGCACCAGGAGGGATAGGTCCATTGCAGCTTTCATCCAGGAGTTAACTCAGCACATTCAACGCCAGGAGAACCAAATGTGCGCAGGCATGATAGATCTGAAGAAGGCAATGATCAGGATCACAGAGCTGGAGGAAGAACTCAAGTCTACACGCGACGGATATGAGGAAGAAATGACGATACTCGTGGATAAGAATGACGATTTGACGAGGAAGCTAGGAGTATTCATGGGAGACCCCGCGCCAGGAGGAGAAGACGACGATTCCACTTGTCCGGAGAACTACTTCATCATCGACGACACCGACTCAGACCCCGATGATAGCGATGATGACTATATTGATGAACCTGCAGCAGATATCATGGAGTCTTCCACCGATTAAACTTCTAGTCGACCACCATATCAGTAGTAGTATTTCCCCCCATGTATATAGTATAGTCCGAGCACTTTTGTAATGATAGTTAGACCGATTGTATGCCCTTGTTTGAATTGATTGAAGTGATATGACTGTGTTTGTCTCATGTGCATATGGGTAGTGTTTTCCCTCTAGACCTCATTCTATTCTGTTTTCTCATCTTTTCTAAACCCATCAGATGCCTCCGAGACGTGACAATGGATTTTCTTTCCCATCGGAGCTCACTCAGTTGATCCAGCAGCAGAATACCCTGATGCAACTACTAGTCCACAATCAGAACCTGGGGAACAACAACAACCCACCACCACCACCACCTATTAATCACTTAGCCCGTTTTCTAAGGTTGAATCTGTCGGTGTTCTCTAGTAGCACCGAGCCGATTGTTGCAGATGATTGGTTCCGCAAGATAGGAAGGGAGTTGACCACTGCATGATGCATAGATGCGGAGAGAGTGTGTTTTGCCGCACATCAGCTTGATGGACCCGAAGCATCATGGTGGGAGAATTTCACAGCCACTTACCCCATCGACACTATCACATGGGACCAGTTCCAGCAGGCTTTTCGCACCGCCCATGTTTCAGCAGGAGCTATGGCCATGAAGAAGCGCGAGTTTCGCAACTTGCGCCAAGGAGGACGCACAGTGGGCCAGTATGTGGATGATTTTAGTAAGTTAGCACGTTATGCCCCCGATGACGTTGCTACAGATGCCGCTAAATAGGAGAAGTTTCTGGTAGGACTGAATGATGAGCTGAGCATGCAGTTGATGGTGGCAACCTTCAACAACTACAAGGAGTTGGTAGATAGAGCTCTCATGATTGAAGGGAAGCAGCAACAGATTGACAACCGCAAGAGGAAGTATGGACAAGGGAAGTACAATTCTGGAGCTCAGTAGAGGCCCTGTTTTACCCCGAACTCAGGAGGACACCTCCACCATAACCATGGAGGTCACAATCACAATGGAGGGAGTTCGCACAACCATACTGGGCCCAAGAATGGCAATGGGAATGGAGGAAGCAACAATCAAAACCATACCAACCCATCAACACCAGCCAAGAGGGATCTAAGCCACATTACCTGTTTCAAGTGCCAAAAGACTGGACATTATGCCACTGAATGTCCTGAAGCAAAGAATGGAAATGGCAATGGAAGCTCTGGGAAGAAGCCCAACCCTTTCAACAGGGGACAAGTGAATCACGTTAGCGTGGAGGAGGTTGAAGGACAACCCAATGCAGTAATAGGTAAGTTTTTGGTTAAGTCATTTACTGCAATCGTTTTTTTATACTGGTGCATCGCATTCATACATATCAATGGGATTTGTGGATAAGTATAATCTGCCAACCCAAGCCCTTAGGTCACCCATGTTAGTAACCTCGCCAGGAGCAAAGTATATGGCTAGCCTATGGTGTGGTCGGTTACCATTAAGGATTGGTAACTACGTGTTCCCCACAGACCTAATAGTATTGGAGTCACAAGGACTGGATGTAATATTAGGCATGGATTGGTTATCAAAGTATGGAGGGAACATTGACTGCGCCAGTAAGTCGGTTTTGCTCACCACCCCAGAAGGAAGAAGGATCAAGTATGTATCCCGGCATGTGCCGAAGAGGACTCAAGTGAAATCCTTATCAGGAGTTGTACAGGAGGAAGTTGCCAAGCATGCCAGAGGAGTTCCCTGATGTGTTTCCAGAGGAGTTGCCAAGCATGCCACCGGATAGAGACATAGAGTTTTTGATTGAGATTTTGCCAGGCACAGGGACAATATCTAAGAGACCATACTGGATGCCCGCAAAGGATTTGGAAGAAATTAAGAAGCAGATTAAGGAGTTACTGGATAAACGCTATATTCACCCAAGTTCGTCACCTTGGAGATCACCAGTGCTTCTAGTGGAGAAGAAGGATGGATCATTGAGGATGGTTGTTGATTATTGAGGGTTGAATCAAGTGACAATCAAGAACAAGTACCCACTGCCGATGATCAATGATTTGTTTGACCAGTTGCAAGGAGCTAAAGTATTTTCCAAGATCGATCTGCAATCAGGATACCATCAGCTGAAGATTCGAGAGCAGGATATACCCAAGACAGCTTTTACCACAAGGTACGAGCTATATGAGTATAGCGTTATGTCATTTGGTCTGACTAATGCGCCTGCCTATTTCATGAACATGATGAACAAGGTGTTTATGGAGTTCTTGGATAAGTTCGTCATGGTGTTCATTGATGATATATTTGTCTACTCGAAGAATGAAGAGGAGCACAAGGAGCATTTGCATTTGGTACTTGGGAAGCTCAGAGAACATCAGTTATATGCCAAGTTTAGTAAGTGTGAGTTTTGGTTGAAGCAAGTTGGATTCCTCAGACATGTTATATCCGGAGAAGGAATAGCAGTAGACCCCACCAAGGTTGTCACTGTGACAAATTGGGAAGCACCCATGTCAGTTGGACAGATCCAGAGTTTTCTTGGACTCACAGGATATTACAGAAGGTTCATTGAGAATTTCTCAAAGATTGCAAAACCCATGACGGAGTTGTTGAAGAAGGACACCAAGTTCAAATGGACTGAGGAATGTGAAGCCAATTTTCAGGAGTTGAAGAAATGTTTGGTTACAGCCCCAGTGTTGATTCTCCCAGATCAACGCAAGGATTATCAAGTATATTGCAACGCTTCTCGTCGAGGACTTGGAGCAGTGCTGATGTAGGAGGGAAGAGTTGTTTCCTATGCCTCACGATAGCTTAAACCCCATGAGTTGAATTATGCTACACACGATTTCGAGTTAGCAGTCGTAGTGCATGCCTTGAAGACATGGAGGCATTTTCTCATCGGAAACCATTGTGAGGTATACATGGATAACAAGAGTTTGAAGTATATCTTCACGCAAAAGGAGTTAAATCTCAGGCAGAGGAGATGGTTGGAGCTCATCAAAGATTATGATATGAGGTTGCACTATCATCCCAGAAAGGCTAATGTAGTAGCCGATGCGTTGAGTCGCAAGAGTCATGTCAATACACTCATGACCGGAGAATTACCCAAGGGGTTAGCAGAAGATCTTCACGAGCTATGTTTGGAAATAGTTCCGAGAGGTTATGTCGCAGCATTGGAAATTCGGTCTACCTTGATGGATATGATCAGAGAAGCTCAGAAGACTGACAAGGAAATTGCCGAGATAAAGGAAAGGATGAGCAAATGAAAGGCTAAAGGATTTCATGAGGATGAGCACGATACCTTATGGTTTGAGGATCGCGTATATGTGCCTAATGACCCAGAGATCAGGAAGTTGATTCTGCAGGAGGCCCATGATTCACCGTATTTGATTCACCCAGGAAATACCAAGATGTATCTTGATTTGAAGGATAGTTTCTGGTGGACCGGAGTGAAGAAGGATATTGCGGAGTATGTAGCAGTTTGTGATGTATGTCAGAGAGTGAAGGCAGAGCATCAGAAGCCAGCAGGTTTGTTACAACCATTGCCGATACCTGAATGGAAGTGGGATAAACTAGGCATGGATTTTATTACGGGATTGCCCAGGACTCGTTCAGACTATGACTCGATATGAGTTGTAGTTGATCGGTTGACGAAGGTAGATCATTTCATCCCAGTGAAGACCACTTACACCAGTGCTAAGTTGGCCAAGATATACATGACCAGGATCGTATGTCTGCATGGAGTTCCGAGGACCATTGTATTAGATAGAGGAACCCAGTTTTCCTCAATGTTCTGGAATCAGTTGCATGAGACTTTGGGTACCAGGCTAGAGTTCAGTACAACCTTTCATCCACACACAGCTGGACAGACCGAGAGAGTCAATCAGATTCTGGAGGACATGTTGAGAGCTTGTGCACTAGATTACACTACAAAAAAAACACTTCCGTGATGATACGTGTTTGTCACAGTAGGTCACGTTTTTTGTCATGCATGTACATCCATGATGATTTTATGACAGGATCAAGATAGTCATACCTGTGCTGTCGTAGAAGTGTTCCATGACATTACCAAAATTATCATCATGGAAGTGTCCACTTCCATGACGATAAATCGCACGTCACAGAAGTGCTTTCGTCAAGGGTGACCGACACGTGGCATCCACCGTAATGGAACGCCGTTAAGCTATCGGGTCGGATTTTGGATCGGATAACCCGTTAACAGCCCCGACCAATGGGGATTTTCCACGTGTAAAATCATCATTGGCTGGAGGAAACACGTGTCGGCTCATCGTTGGGACAGATGTCATCCACTCATTGGACGGAAGGTGCCTATGATACGTCGACACGTGGCACGGCCCAATAGAGGCCCATTCTTATGAAAAGGTCGGCCCGTTTGACTTGGTCAAAAGGTGGCGGGCCGGCCCATGGAAAGCCTGTTAACGGCCTGTTCGCATATAGCCCATTTACAGCCTGCTAACCCAAGGCCCGTTATGCCCTATCCGAATTAGGCCCAGTAGCATCATCTGGGCCATCCAATATGATTCCAGCCCGTTTTCACTTCTGGCCCATGTATGGCCCATGACGTCTTTTGGCCCATATGAGGCCCTTCGTAACTCTTGGCCTATTAACGGCCCGTGGTGAAACTGGCCCGTAATGAACAGTGTATCACTTTACACCCATTAACGGCCCGTGGTGAAACTAGCCCGTAATGAACAATGTATCACCTTAAACCCATTAATGGCCCGTTATTCCATTGGGCCATTTCCAGCCCATGTTATCTTTCGGCCTTCTCAGAGCCCATTTATTCTTGGGCTCATTTCCAGCATTCGTTTACTTACGGCCCGTTACTGTCATTTTCTGCTTGTGGGCCAAATTCAGCTCGTGGTTACAGTCGGCCCGTTTGTGGTCCATTAATACGTTGGGCCATCTTCATAGCGTCATCAAATACGGCCTATTAACGATGGCCCGTTACGGTCGGCCCATGAACGGACGATTCCAACTCTAGCCCGTTTACGGCCATAATGCGGTCTGTTTGGCCCATGTTTGGCCAATCGATCATACGACCCGTATAAGGCTCATTGATGATACGACCCGTAGAAGGCCCATTGTTTCTATGACCCGTAGAAGGCCCATTGTTTCAACGGCCCGTAGAAGGCCCACTATTTCTACGGTCAGTAGGAGGCCCAGTGTCACTGCATTAAATATTAGCCCATGGTTATTGTGGCCTAGTTTTAAAAAATAGGTTATTGCAGCCACTAGCAAACCACGGAAAAAGAACTGCAATGACTACAAGAAAACAAATAAACAAGACAACAAGGAAATAAATAAGCAAGCAACTAACGCTAGGCTATCACGGCTATTACACATATTACATCCACTGGGCATCAAAGTTCGCCACCAGTGCAAATATAGGGAACAAAGCAGCATATCATATACACTCGTTGTCAAAGTTGGCGACCAGCGCAAATAAACGCCGCAGCAAAACAAATCCAGAACTGAAACCACTTTAGAAGATCTCAAGAAACAATATCCTGGGTACCCATAATGCTAGCAAGATTCTTAGCAAGCTTATTAACTTTCTCTCGTTTGGCGCTTAAATCCTCCAGCGCTTGCTATTGCACCAGGAAATATGCATCAGAATTCTGCAGGGACTTCCTGAGTCCTTCAGCTTCCTGTCGCAGCACATCTGATCGATGTCTTTCAACTTGAAGTTGAGACTCAAGAAGACGAACTGATTCAGGCAGCGAGTTCAAAGAGCTTGTGCCAGCAGTAGTGGCCAGTAACTCGAACACTACATCAAGACAAGACTTTTGGGTTCTCTCATTGTCGTCAATATAGTTTTTATCAGCTTTCTTGGAGACCAACAGTGATGTCTCACTATCTTGAACCTTATCTGCATTACTTCCTTTACCATTGGATAACACGGTACTGTTCTCCAATATTTTGTCCGCATTCTAAAAGAGAAACAAGCAGACACATCACATGCTTACCATGTTGTATATGAAACTCATTTTGGTAAATGAGTTCAGTAGTAAAGTGTACATGATAACAGCATGAAACAAACATATATCTATGTACCATGGTCACTTTATGGTCTATATCATTCTAGTTTTTGTTGCCAAATCAAGATAGAGACATAGTTCAAATAATATTTGTTCAAGACAAAGCAGAATAGACAGAATATAAGTGTGGGTAACTATAGAGCAATAACAACACTTATAATGTGCATGACATGAGAACATAACTGTTTATTCAATTGAAACTGAAATCAACATAGAGAAGGTTACAACAGCAAACCAGTTAAAGAAACGGGTTTAAAACATACCTATTGCGCCATTGGAGTTTCAATTCCATCCGTAAAATTTGAAAATAGTTGGTATGATTAAATAAAATAATGCAAGAGCAAAGGAGTATGAACCATAGCTACAGAACCTGAGCTGAGAACAAATCTTCTTCTCCTTTAAGCGTTGAGTTGGGATTCGGAGTGGTGGTCCTCGTGCTTTGGGCACTGCAGTTCCCTTACTAACTGCTCGTGTTTGGGTGCTCTGTGGTGGAGACGGTGCTGTATCAACTGGACCTGGGTTACTGTCTGCCGGGGTTGGGGTTAGAAGGGGTGTAGCTGGTTCTCTGTCCAACTGGGTAGGGGTACAATCTGCGAGAGTCTAGGTTATGTGTGGTGGATCTGGTCCTTGGGCAAGTACAACCGTGGTTCTATCTGCATCAACTGGTAGCACTATCTTTTCTGAAGACCGTGTTGTTACTCCCTTAGATACTACCATCACGCTCTCCAATTCAAATGGCTGATAAACAAGAAAAGTAATTGAAAGTATAGACATTGTATGATAGACAGGTGCAATGGATAGTGGGGAATAAAAGAGGGCATGAACTAATTCATATTTATGTTGTCTAACCAAACAGGATAGCATGACACAATTTCACATATATGATGGCTAACTAAACAGGATAGCATGACACAATTTCACATTATGATGGCTAACTAAAAAAGATGGAAAGACATAGTTCAAAATATGAGACTATGTAAATAGGATGACATGACATAACTATATAATGTGTTTATTAAATAGGTTGGCATGCCATAATTCACATACATTCACGGATAGAATGCCATAATTCAAAATATGATGACTGTAAACACTAAACAGGATGAGATGATATAACTATATGATGTCTTTATTAAATGGGTTGCCATGCCATAATTCAGATAGATGATGTGTATGTACTATGTAAACATGATGGCATGATATAATTCAAATATATGATATATATAGTAAGCAAGTAAGCAGATGGCAATCCATATATGATGTAAAAACTAAGCAATGCAAGACAACATGCATGACATGGGTAATATAACCTTGCCAAGTTTGAGCATAGACTTCAGGGGGAAAATAGGACTGGTCATCAGTCTCTGAATCCTCCTCTGAGGAGCTCTCTGTAACCATCAAGATGTCTGCTTCAGCAGGTAGCATTGTCTACTCTGAATACCTTGTTTTCACTCCAGATACTTCCATCACCGCTTCAAATGGCCGATGCACAGGAAGAGTAGTTGAATATACAAACGTTGTCGACAAATGGAACACGTAATACAAAAAAATGATAGCATGATATAATTCACATACATGATGATTGGCTAAACAACATGGCATTGCATAATTCACATACATAATGCCTTTGCAACAAGATAGCATTGTATAATTCACATATATAATGTCTTGCAACAAGATGGCAATGCGTAATTCACATATATGGTAATTAGACACTGAACAGGTGGCATTCAACAAAGCATGTCTAAACTAATCAAATGACATAGCAATGCGAGACACCAAACGCATGATATGAGCAACATAACCCTGCCAAGTTAGAGCATACACCTCGGGGGGGGGGATAGGACTGGTCATCTGTCTCTGAATCCTCCTCTGAGGAGCTATCCGTAACCAGCGAGATATGCACTTCGTCAGATAGCATAGTCTGCTCTGAAGACCTTGTTTTCACTCCAGAATTTGCCATCACCGTGTCAAATGGCTGATGCACACGAAGAGCAGTTGAATGTACTAACATTGTTGACAAATGTAATATGTAACAAAAAAAGGATGTCCTGATATAATTTACATATAAGATGACTGACTAAGCATGATGGCATTGCAAAATTCACATATATGATGCCTGGCTAAACAAGATGGCATTGCATAATTCACATAAACGATGAATAAACTAAACAGATGGCATTCGCACAAAGGATGTCTAAACTAAGTAGATGACATATTTGATGTATAAAGTAAGCAATGCAAGACACCATATGCATGATATAACCAACATCAGCATGCCAAGTTAGAGCGAAGACCTCAGGGGGTAAATAGGAGTTGTCTTCTCCTTCTGAATCCCCCTCAGAATAGATATCTTCCTCTGGATTACAATCCGAAATGCGTGAAGGGGGGGCTGCCTTTGTGCCTACCATGGAGCGACGTCCGCATGAAATTTTATTACCATGCAAGGCTCATCTCTTTTGCTCTACACATTCAGTTCCATTGTTTACAATAACTATCATGCGTAGGAATAAAACATAGTGAGATTATGTAAGGAGTGCATGCAGAAATCCAGAGTGATGGTAGCAACCTGTGGATAGATCCAAAACCAATAATAGCAGGCAGATAATGGATTTAGTTAAAAAATACAGATAATGGCTTCTTTACTGTTTGTTTCCCACCCAACATGAAACTCATAGTAGACACCGGAGATTAACCAGATAGTAGATAGATACTATTGATAGCGGCCCCGATATGTACCCCACAACCATTTAAAAATTCAAGTTTCACCATTAGTTTGGAGCTGACTCAAAGTCTAATCGGTAAACATGACGATAAAGTAGAATGTAATATTAAGCGATGCATAACGTAAGCAGACACGAAAGAGTGCGACCTCTATTGCGGACCCGTGTAGTCCTCGAGGTCATCTGCTCGGTTGATGATGGTAATGCAGTTTTCATGGCTGCCGGCAGCGGGGAAGAAGATCTGAGGCGGTGAAAGACAGTCTGGAGGCCGGATCCCTGCTGTGGTGGACCCTTCTATCGTTGAAGCAGCTGAGCTGGGGTGGACGACGGCGCAGCAGGAGCGGGACAAACCACGCAAGGTTTTCTTTGACAACTATCTGTAAGAGAAGTAATTCTGTAAGGGCTCGTTTGAATTGGAGGGTTCCAACAATGCAGGGATAGGAAATAGACAGAAATAGGATAGGAATGCACATGCAAAACAGAGAATTGAAAAACACAGGATTTCTGCCAATCTGGGTGTTTGATTCACAACAATTGGAAGATCACAGGATGCAAAGAAGCATGGTGAGATTAAGTCAAACCACAAGAAAATGTACGGTTATAATGCTATTATGCTACTATCTCTTAGTCTTGTGCTTCATGAATAGGAATTTGAAAAGGAGGACAAGTGAAAATTGAAATTCCTACGTTTTTTCTTTCAAGGAGACACTAAAGGAACAAATCCATGTTCTTAGTGGACAATATATATAACATGTAGAGTAAAAAAGAGATGCAACAAGTGTACCACCTCTTTGGCGAAGCCATGTCGATCTCAGCGTGATTGGGTTGGCCGGTGAGGATGCTCCGGCTGACTTTGCTGTAGGAGGAGGGGAAGAAGATCTTAGGCGTCTGGAGATCAAGCTCGAGGTACTGCTCCGCTGTGATGGAGTGATTCGTCGTTGGAGCAGCTCCGGTGAGTTGTACGACGCCGAGGCTGAAGCAGGACAAGAGAGACAACGAGCAACATTAACCTGAGTGGAATTATAATAGCATCTCCAATACATGACGTAAAATACATAACCAAAAAGTGCTAGATGTAAAATACACCAGCCGCTCATCTCTGAACTTAACTGTCGAAACTGAATTTAACTGTCGAAACTGAACTTAACTGTCGAAACTGAACTTACCTATCGAAACTGAATTTTGCTGTCGAAACTGAACGCACTAGCAAGGTGAGGCTACACGTCAGTCGACTGACTTTTTCATCTCTGGTCAGAATATTTTGCAGCCGTTGGATACGAAATCAAGGGCCTGCGGTTCATCTTAAACCTCCACCCCCCTGAGCCGCCAGCCACCACCGGCCGAACAGTAGCCCCCCGCCGCCCGCGGCTGGCGGTGCGCCGCCCCGCCCACCCCAAAAACCTCCCCACCGCCGGTCCGCTGCCGCCCCGGCCATCCCTCTAGCCCCCCCCTGTGCCGAGCTTTTTCTCCGGCGATCCCCACGCCACCGCCCCGCCAACGCCCCTCCACCGCCGGCGACCACCGCCCCCATCCTGAACCCTAACAT
>NC_041383.1:414461124-414487886 GCF_002162155.2 Triticum dicoccoides
CGGCTGGTTCTTCCTTCATCCCGGTGAGCCCCCCCCCTAAAAATTGACTGACCCAAAAGTCGATTCATTCGATTGAAGTGTAGCTAAATCGGAGCAGCATCGCAAGCAAGAGCAAGAGCGAGAGCAGCAACGCGAGCAAGAGCAATAGCAAGAGCAGACCAGGCAGGGGACCGCGAGCAAGAGCAGAGCAGCAGCGCGAGCGAGAGCTAAAGAAGCAGCATCTCCTACTGATGTGGACGTCGCCTCCGAGGGAGCGGCGCCGTGGAGGAAGTGGCTGGCGATGCCGATGTGGATGGAGCCACGCCGTGTCGGCTCGGGACCGAGCGCCGGCAGCACCGTGAGATCTAATCAAGAAGAAAATGTGGCGATTAGTGTACAACCTCTTTGGTGGCGTCGATTAGGCCGTAGCTTCATCCGAGGAAACGGTGATGATGATGCTCTTCCGGTGGTGCAGGTGAAGACGGTGGTGTGGGATTGGAGGTGGCGTGAAAGACGAGGGGAACATCGAGGCAGCTCCTTGGAGGTGGAGGATGGGGTGGCTGAACCGGCGGGATGATGAGATCAACGACGGATCTTCATCCGGTAAGGTGGATGAGGGACGTCGAGGTGTTGCTGTGGACGACGTCGTCGGGGAAGAGGCTCCGGCTGGGTGGCGGACGGAGCAGGGTGTGGGGCTTCGTCGCGGGTTTTCGCGGCCTCAGTGTACGAATGGGTGGGCGGATGGCATGGCAGTGGGGAACCATGGCTTGGGGACGTGCTTGTCTGAAATGTGGGGTATGTTACGAAAGTACCCCCACCGATTTGAGGCGCTTCTTTCGGTTCAGGGGTACCACGGGCATTTTGCATGTCGGGATTTCACAGGAGGTGGGAGTTTTCGCACGCGTTGTAATTTCGGAATAGCAAGGCACGGGTTGAGATGGAGGGAGTTGTCGGAGCACAACGAGACAAAGATATATCTTAAATATTTCGGGCTAACAAGGCGCGGGTTGAAATTTCCGGACAAGCCTAACGTGTACTGTACCAAATCAATGCGCACTACAAATGTCATTCAAAACTTTGAATTCATGTTATGTTCAATTAAAATATTTCGCTACGTGTATAATGCATGCAACCTACTACTCAAATGAATGTTTTAGTGCATTCCAAACGTATATACTACTGCTTCAATATGAACTAAATTTGAATTCATTTCTCTATTTGAATAATATCTACAGTAATGATTGTTGTGAAGTCATAGCATTTGAATTCTTTTCTCTATTTTAATAAGATCTACAATCATCATTATTGTCAAGTTAAACCATCGTTTGTGTATTATCTTCACAGCACACCACATGATTAGTCTCGAGTTACATATGAACTATGTGTACTATATGAACTCGAACTCAAGTTTTTGAATCCACTTTATTTTGATTTCAAATCACATTACATTTCTAGCTCTAGCTAGATCTTCATAATCTAAACCATGTCTCATATGTATAATGTGTTTATCACATTATGTATGGTGCCCCGCCCCCTACGCCTACAAGTATTTAGATCTGAGTTGCAAACATCACACATTACCACAAATTCAAATATAATGTGAGAATGTTTGATATATATTATTGTTTAGATTGTTCGGTATTTAGTTGTAAGCTGCAAACGCCACACATTATCACAAATTCAAATAAAATGTGAGATTGTTTGATGTATAGTATGGTTTAGATTGTTCGGCATTTAGCTGTGAGTTGCAAACGCCATGCATTATCACATTATGGTATAACATGTGCACAACACGTGTATCACTGCTATATTCATGCATGCAATGTTTAAAACAGATCTCCTATTCAAATATATGAATCCACTTTCATATCAAATTATGATCTTTGTTAGTCTCTTACACCCACACAATCCTCTAACCTTTTTAGCTACCACTAACTTTCTCTCGTGCATGCACACGCCCTCCTCGCCTTCCCCCTCCCTCGGCATTCTATCCACCTGGCACATTCATTTTTTTCTTTAGGTCATTCTCCCAGAGTCTCCACAACTCCTTTCCGACACACAACGATCGATAAACCTCTCCAGCGATGCCTGTCTACAACATACACACACACCTTCAATCTCATCCTTTATGTGTCCTTGCCTCGTGTCTCTCATACGGTCACACACACGTGTAAACTCTCGCCCCTCTTTTCATCGATCTCACAAACGCACACTCCTCCCCCTATCTAGCTCGTAGTTGGGCCTCTCGCACCACCTCCTAGCTCCATTCTCTCTGTCTATTCATCTCGCTGGGCCTTATTTGCCTCTAACAAATGGACGTACACCAACCGATCTCTCGCTATACATATAGCTAGGTAGGTCCTTATAACTCATTTTACCCATACGTCGATCGATCTACCTCATTAGTTGTGTCTCTCCCTTCCTCCGACAAACAACAATTGATCTATAGATCTAGTTAGGTTTGCTTACCAAACACATGGTTCCACTTCATCATCCATGGATGCGTCTCGACAGATCTATCACGCACAGCCACACACAGAAACACATCCCCACTCTTATTGATAACATTGCAGTTCCACTCTCAGTTTGTCTAGTAGGCCTTTCCCACCATCTCCGAGAAGCAACTCCATCACCCATCCAACACTCTACCCCTCTCCCTCCCTCTCCCTCCCTCTCTCTCTCCTCTCTCTCTCTCTGTCCCATCATATTTCCCGTCCTTTAGTTATGTATGGATGTCGACCGGTCTCGCTCAAGACATAGTCGGGTCTCTCCTTCTCAACACATATACGAGTCGTTCTACCTCTATAGTTAGGCCTCTGCCTACCCCTACCCCCACCCCCCTCACACACACCGATACATCGAGCGCTCTAGTCATGTCTCCCTGCCACACACAAACTTGACATGTGCCCTCTAATGTTCTGGTAGGCCAGTGGCCCTATATCTTTGACTTGCACACACACGCAATTTCGATGGCTCTCTTCATTGATCTCGCACCCACCCACTTGATCCTCTCTTCGATTCTATCGATAGCTATGGCCCCTCCCTCTCTTCTCGTGGATTGCCCGACCCTCTATGTATGACATGGATATGCCTCCATTTCACACACGTTGCATGCAAAATTTTGTTTGAGATGTCATCGACACATATTCCCACAAATAATTCACGAAATCAACCCCCAACCCACCCCCCACCCCCACCCCAAAACAAAAAACACTCACGAACACGGTTTGTATATCTCACACACACCCACGTAGGTGGGGGACGTTGAAAGTGCAACTATCCCTAGGTGGTTTTGGTAATTCATAACAACATATAGCTCATTGAGCTAATACTATTCCAAGACTATTATTTCAGGAAAGCTCAATGAATGGCATGGCATGGATGATGAAAGCGGATCCCTCAAAATATTAAGGACAAAGGGTTGGCTCAAGCTCAAAAGTTCAAGACTCTACATTTTACATTTTAGTGATCCAAGATCACATTGAGTCTATAGGAAAAGCCAATACTATCAAGGAGGGATGAGGTGTTTCTTAATGAGCCTCTTGCTTCAAGTGCTTAGTGATATGCTCCAAAAACCCTCAACTACTTCCTCACATCCACATATGACCTAAACCCAAAGTCAAAATCGGTCCTACCTATTCTTTCTATCCGGTGCCACCGAGTCCAAATGTCATAGCCACTGCCACAAACCCTAGGCAAATCGGTCTCACCGATAGGGATCTCGGTCTCACCGAGATGGGATCACAAACTCTCTGTTTCCCTTCGTAATGTTTCGGTCTAACCAAAGTGAGTGATCGGTCCCACGAGATTGCAATGTAAACTCTCTGTTTCCCCTTCGTAACATTTTGTTCTCACCGAAAAGAGCAAATCGGTCCCACCGAGTTTACGTGACCAACTCTCTGGTTAGCTAATTACCAAAATCGGTCTCACCGAGTTTGTGTAATCGGTATCACCGAGATTACGTTATGCCCTAACCCTAACCATATCGGTCCTACCGAGTTGCATGTCGGTCCCACCGAAAATCCTAACGGTCACTAGATTTCCTGAATCGGTCCGACCGAGTTTATCAATTCGGTCCCACCGAGTTTGGCAAGTTGTGTGTAACGGTCAGATTTTGTGTGGAGGCTATATATGCCCCTCCACCTCCTCTTCATTCGTGGAGAGAGCCATCAGAACAAACCTACACTTCCAACTTACCATTTATGAGAGAGAACCACCTACTCATGTGTTGAGCCCAACATATTCCATTCCTACCATATGAATCTTGATCTCTAGCCTTCCCCAAGTTGCTTTCCACTCAAATCTTCTTTCCACCAGATCCAAATCCTATGAGAGAGAGTTGAGTGTTGGGGAGACCATCATTTGAAGAACAAGAGCAAGGAGTTCATCATCAACGCACCATTTATTACTTCTTGGAGAATGGTGTCTCCTAGATTGGCTAGGTGTCACTTGGGAGCCTCCGACAAGATTGTGGAGCTGAACCAAGGAGTTTGTAAGGGCAAGGAGATCGCCTACTTCGTGAAGATCTACCGCTAGTGAGGCAAGTCCTTCGTGGGCGACGACCATGGTGGGATAGACAAGGTTGCTTCTTCGTGGACCCTTCGTGGGTGGAGCCCTCCGTGGACTCGCGCAACCGTTACCCTTCGTGGGTTGAAGTCTCCATCAACGTGGATGTACGATAGCACCACCTATCAGAACCACAACAAATACATCCGTGTCTCCAATTGCGTTTGAATCCTCCAAAACCCTTCCCTTTACATTCTTGCAAGTTGCATGCTTTATTTTCCGCTACTCATATACTCTTTGCATGCTTGCTTGAATTGTGTGAAGATTGCTTGACTTGTTTAAAGATAGCTAAAATCTGCCAAAGTCTAAAATTGGGAAAAGGTTAAGTTTTTAATTGGTCAAGTAGTCTAATCCCCCCCTCTAGACATACTTCAAGGTCCTACAAGTGGTATCAGAGATTTGGTCTCCATTTGCTTTGTTTTCCATAGCTTTTGGTAGTCATAGCCTTGGTTTCACAACCTAGGAGAGTATGGCGTCTAGCGAGGGAAGTTATCACCGTAGAGGTTCTTACTTTGATGGTACTAATTTTGCTAGTTGGAAGCATAAGATGAAAATGCATATTCTTGGACATAACCCCGCCGTTTGGGCTATTGTATGTATTGGCTTGCAAGGTGATTCTTTGATGGGAGAGAGCCAAACCGTGAAGCTAACACTGATGAATTGAAGATGTTGCAATACAATGCTCAAGCTTGTGATATCCTCTTCAATGGCTTGTGCCCCGAGGAATTCAACAAAATCAGCCGTCTTGAGAATGCAAAGGAAATTTGGGATACTTTGATTGATATGCATGAAGGTACCGACTCCGTCAAGGAATCCAAGCCGGATGTGCTCCAAAGTCAGCTTGATAAGTTCAAAATGAAGGATGGTGAAGTTGTCGCTGAAATGTACTCTAGGCTTGCTCTTATCACAAATGAAATTACCGGCTTAGGAAGTGAAGAGATGACCAACAAATTCATCATCAAGAAGATCCTAAGAGCATTGGATGGAAAGTATGATACCGTGTGCACATTGATCCAAATGATGCCAAATTACAAAGATCTCAAGCCAACGGAAGTCATTGGAAGAATTGTTGCTCATGAGATGTCACTCAAGGATAAGGAGGAACTTCACAACAAGTCAAGTGGTGCTTACAAAGCCTCATGTGAAGCCCCCACATCATCAAGTGAGAAACAAACCTTCATTGAAGAATTGAGCTTAATGGTGAAGAACTTCAACAAATTCTACAAGAGTAGAAGCAAAGAAAGAAGCTCCAAGTCAAGGTCCTACAATGACAATTGTGGGAGAACCGGACACTACTCCAATGAGTGTACGGCACCCTACAAAAGAAGACAAGATTCTCCAAAAACAAGAAGTAGAAGAGAAGAATCACCACCAAGGGAGAGAAGGAGAAGAGATGATCGTTATGAACGAAGACCCTCATGGAGAAGCAAGGATTCGGAAAGGAAGGACAAGTCATCAAAGAGCTACACAAAACAAAGACATCAAGCTCATGTTGGTGAATGAGTATCCGGCTCCGACTCCGACAATCACTCCGAGAGAAGCTATCACTCCGACTCCGAATATACTCAAGATGAAGGTGTTGCCGGTCTAGCACTTGTGTCAACCAACTCCTAAGACATATTTGATTCACCAAATGAAGGAATTGGAAGATGCTTCATGGCCAAAGGCCCAAAGGTAACACATCCCAAGTATGTTGATTTCAATAGTGATGAATATGACTTGCTAGGTGATGATGATCTACTTATTGACAACTCTAGTAGTGAATACTATGATGAAACGTCAATTAATCATGCTAATCAAGATAAAACGAATGCCAATGATAAGGAGAAGATTGAGATTCTAACTAAAGAACTAAACACTCTTAAGTTAGCTCATGAAACTATCTTCGAAGATCATCGAGAACTTTTAAGGGCTCATGAGAAGTTACGCTTTGAAAAGCTCAATCTTGAGCAAGAGCATGAGTTCTTAAAGGCAATCAATGATGATCTTCGTAAGAAAAGTTCTTCTTACATTGCCAAGCGTTTACTCTTATCTACTTACATGCCTCAAGTCAAGTCTAGTAACAAGAACAAGAAGGAGTCTTCCTCCAGTAGTAACAATAATAATGCTAAATCCAATATTGTTGCTTCTAGTAGTTCTCTTGATTCCACTAATGATTCTCTTAGCCAAGTTACACTTGAGCAAGAAAATAGCTTATTAAAGGGAATCATAGAGAAAGGTGTATACAAGAGCCTTGCCGGGAGTAAGCAATTCGAGGAAATTGTACGCAAGCAAGGAAGACACCGGAAGAATCAAGGTGTTGGTTTTGAACGAAAGTTCAATGCCAATGGAGTTGAGTGGGAAGAAGATCAATACCCCAAGATGAAGTTTGTCCCTCAACAAGAGAAGTATGATCCTACTTCCTTCAAGGGAACACAAGCACAAGATGATCTTCCACCACAAGACCACAAGAACAAAGGCAAGGACAAGCTTCAAGAGGAGATTGATGCATTTGAAGAAGCACCTAAGGCCTTGGTGAAGTGGGTTCCCAAGACTACGTCAAGTTCTACTTCATCAAGTACAACTACAACTCCAAGGATTCCCATCAAGATGATGTGGATCCCGAAGAAGAAGAACTAGAGAGTTCTTGAGGGTGACTCCGCCAACATTCTTCACTCATATCATTATGGCAAGGACAAGTGCAATCAACTTTCATATCTTGCACTAGTTCAAGGAGTCACAAACCCTCATGTTGGTAAGGCAAGGGACAAGGTAACCTAATGTTCTCATGGACATCATTTTGTGTGTGCATCACTCTATGTCTATGGATATTCTTGTTTGTTCCTTGTGGGACTAACCCATGTAGGTATTGAAAGTGCAACTCGCTCCAAAGGATTGCTCCAAATGATCTACATCAACATTGAGCATCCACATCTTCAACATCTACATGAAGTCATCATCGACAAAACCCAAGGTTAGTTCATCCCTCTAAGGGGGGATCTCACATCTAGGGGGAACTTAACTCTAAGAATTGAGTCAAAGCAACTCTAATGATGTGAACACATCAATGCATTATGTAAAAGTGGTAACCCCACTTGAGCTTAAACGATGAGTATGACCTATGATCAAATGTTCTCATTTGACTCCTAAGTCAATATATTCATATACAGATGACCTAGTCATCGCCAATTGTTTGATAGATGCTAGAATTGGTTGTGCATGCTTTGCCACATATTTCATTTGCCATTTTATTGTGTGAGCATGCTGGATGCATATTTTACTCATTCGAGGACATCCACTTGTTGTTTTGATTGTTTGGTTTCTTTTTCTTTTGCCAAGTGGATGGACAAGAATGCCTAAGAACCTTCTCTAGCTATCTATGCTTTTCTCGTCTCAAACTCTATTCATGCTACATCACAAAATTTGATCAAGTCAGATTCGAACCACTCTGTGTGAGGAGCACTCGGAGTCCCCGATTCGTCATAGACTTAAACTTCCAAAACTTCTTTGTGATTCTCGGTCTGACTGATTCCTCCATTTCGGTCCTACCGAGATCACTAAGTCGATCTAGGTTTTCAATCTCGGTGCAACCGATTTGAACTGTTCGGTCACACCGAGTTGCTGTAACTGTCAACACTTATGCATCTCGGTGCCACCGAGTTGTTCCACTCGGTCACACCGACAGTGTCAGGCTATATATACACACGGGCAAAAATTTGGAAAACTTTCTCCAAACCTCTTCGCCCGCGCATAGCTCGCTTTGCCTACTAGGTCTCCGGATCGTCGACTTCGTTGCCAGCCGCCTCCTGTCGCTGGTCTCCGCCGCCGTCAACGGATTTCTTCTCCGCCGTTGCCACCGTAATGAGTTCATCACCGAACTAGGGTATGAACTCGATCACAGTGCTATCCTCATCTGATTCTCAGCACATTGTGTTCATTATGATTCTTGCCACGATTGAAACACCTCTATCCAGTCAAAACAATCCTTAGAATAGATGCGATTTGAAAATTTAGGGTTAGGTTCCTGCCGAAACCATCTCGGACCCACCGAGTTGAAAAACTTTGTCCCACCGATTCGGCTAACGCCATTGCACTAGTAACTCTCGGTCTGACCGAGAATTGCTAATCGGTGTGACCGATTTAAAAACCTTGTGAAACCCTAGCAGTCTCAGTGCCACCGAACTGTGACTCGGTCTGACCGAGTTCACTAGTTTAGGTTCCAAAACTGCTTTGGTATCACCGAGTTTGAAAATCGGTTGATCCGAAATGCTTTCTGTGGGAAACTAAAACTAAGTTTTTGAATCATTCTTTCGCAAAAATCTCTGCATTTTGTGATGCTCATCCACTCTATCTTATCTATAACTATTCACAGGGTCAGCAGTCAGTAATTTCAGTGTGTCAGACCAAAGTGATAGTCAGAACAGGGAAGAAGAGCAGATTCACATGAGTGAGGGCACTAGTACCTCAAGTTCTTCAGATGATGGCAGCAGAAGCACTCCTAGCAATCTGCCTAAAGCAGCCACAAGAGCCAGAAGGAAGAGAACCTCAGACTCTGAGGATGAGGACTATGTGGTAGCTGAAGATGAGGCTACTTCCAAGAAGGTAGTGCTCAAAAAGGAGTATGGCTCAGCAAAGACCTCAAAGCCTGGACTTAATAGGAAGGTTCCTGCCAAGAGGACACCTATGCTGAAGGTCAGAGGATCAACACAAGTACCTGAAAAGCCTGATCCCAAAGAGGCACCTGCAAGAAGGATTACCACTTCCAAACCCACGAAGGTTCCCACTGGAGAAACCATGAATTTTGCTATTGAGTCAGAAGATGAAGCTGCTGGTCAAGATAAGAAGAAAAAGAGAGTCAGAACCACTACTGCCAAAGTTCTTGGCAATCCCTCTATGAGGAGAGACTCTGAGGAGGAGGAAGAAGAGGTTGTTGCACCAGCACCCAAGGCTCAAAAGCTGATGGGTGATGCTATAAAGTCAGGGGCTGCAACATCAAAGCCCAAGGAAGCACCCAAAACTGCCTCCAAGCCCAAGAGTGCACCAAAGAGGAATACCAGGAGTATACCAGCTGCTGAGAAGAACAAGGCCCCAGTGCCTGAAGTTGCTGCTGAAGAAGATGATGAAGGACAAGTCCTGAGGAAGCTCAAACCCAAGATTCCAGACCACAATGATGCTCATCCTGTGGCAGAGAACATGAACATCAGGAGAGATTCAGGGTTGAGGCTATGGAGATTGTCTGATCCATATGCAACCAGGAGAAGGACTGCTGTTGATTACAGGTTCCACACAAAGGAACAGCAGGACTTCTATGAGACAATCTTGTTGGACAAGAAGCCTATAGTGTGTGATATGAGGTGGGTCGACTGGACCTACATGAAGGAGAATGAAGAACATTATCCTGGAGTGTATGACAGCTTCAGTGCATGTGGAGTTGCAGATTTTGTTGGACAAAAGCTCACAAACTGGAATGATGAGCTCATTATGCAATTCTACTCCACAACACATTTCTATCGAGATGGAAGGATAGTTTGGATGTCTGAAGGTACAAGGTACCAATCAACTATTGAGGAATAGGCCAATCTGATCAATGCCCCAAAGGAGAGTGAAGATGACCTGGATGTTTATGCCAAGAAAAAGATGGATCACAATTCTATGTCACATATGTACAAGGAGATCCCAGACAAAGCTCTTGAGACTTTCAAGTTTGGGTCAGTCCATTTTCTTCTGTCAGGGCTGCAAACGATCAACTGGATTCTAAGGCATACTCTATTGCCCAAGTCAGGTGATCACAACATGATTAGAGGGCATGCTATAAACTTGCTACACATATTTGATGTGCCACAGAAATTCAAGGTCATGAGCCTCATGGTTGAGACCATCAAGAAGGACAACAGCATACCAAAACAGAAGTTGTGGGTATGCCCCACAGATTCAGGAGCTGATTAACTACAAAATGGGCACATGCACATACTTGCTGGACAAGGAACATTTTTCTATCTATCCAGAATTTGAGGACAATCAAGTTGTGATGAATGAGAATGAACCATCATCAGTACAAGCTCAAGAGAAGAAGGAGAAAGCAAAGAAAGAGAAGGCTACCAAGATGCCAACTCAAGAGGAGGCATCTGAATACTTTTTGAAGAACAAGCAGGAAGAGCTTGGTTACTTGATAGCATCAACTCTGAGGATTGAGAAGGGGTTGGCCACCCTAACTCAAAACCAGGAGAGCCTGGAAAGAATCATGGAACAGAAGTTCTACAATTTAGATGTGAAGGTAACTGAGATCCAGTCTGTTGTTGAGCAGTTTCAAGATGACATGGAGGAGAGGAAGGGCAAGACAACCATAGATGCATTTGCCAGAGTGCCTAGAGCTCAGAGATCAGCTGCAGTGCCAGTGACAGACTCTAGAGCCACTTCATCTGCACCAGCTACAGCTCCTACAGCTCCAGTGCAACCAGCTTGAGCACCCACACCTCCAGCTCCATCTACATCAACTGATGCTTTCGTCCTTGGTGTTCTATCTACACCACCACTTGAAGACCAAGCCTGAGAGACGATCTAGTACTATGCATTTTCTATGAACTGTTTGGTAACTTGTTGCTAAAGGGGGAGAAAAATGTATAAATCATAAGCTTCGAGAGAGAGTGTTGCTTTTGTTCTCTCTTGCTTCTGTGGTTGAACTTTATTTGCTTGTTTGAGATACTCTATGCTATTATCTGTGAGACATTGATGATCATGTGTTTGATCATAAGCTATACTTTTGCTTGTTTGATGACATTATCTTACTTATCCTAATATAATCATTCACTTTGCTTGGTGATGAGTGCATATTCAATCTTTATTATTTTGAGCGCTCCACCAAGATGTATGTGACATGGAAGAGTAACCCATGAGCCTAATTGCTTGTGCATTTGCAGTCCAAAGCATATCTTAAACTATGCACAAATTTAGGGGGAGCTCTTGCTTATCACATACTTCTCAAAGCGACGATGTTTTTCAATCTGATTATCATTTGTCGAAGCTTTGATCTATATGTTGTCATCAATTACCAAAAAGGGGGAGATTGAAAGTGCAACTATCCCTAGGTGGTTTTGGTAATTCATAACAACATATAGCTCATTGAGCTAATACTATTCCAAGACTATTATTTCAGGAAAGCTCAATGAATGGCATGGCATGGATGATGAAATTGGATCCCTCAAAATATTAAGGACAAAGGGTTGGCTCAAGCTCAAAAGTTCAAGACTCTACATTTTACATTTTAGTGATCCAAGATCACATTGAGTCTATAGGAAAAGCCAATATTATCAAGGAGGGATGAGGTGTTGCTTAATGAGCCTCTTGCTTCAAGTGCTTAGTGATATGCTCCAAAAACCCTCAACTACTTTCTCACATCCACATATGACCTAAACCCAAAGTCAAAATCGGTCCTACCAATTCTATCTATCCGGCGCCACCGAGTCCAAATGTCATAGCCACTGCCACAAACCCTAGGCAAATCGGTCTCACCGATAGGGATCTCGGTCTCATCGAGATGGGATTGCCAACTCTCTGTTTCCCTTCGTAACGTTTCGGTCTAACCGACGTGAGTGATCGGTCCCACCGAGATTGCAATGTAAACTCTCTGTTTCCCCTTCGTAACATTTCGGTCTCACCGAAAAGAGCGAATCGGTCCCACCGAGTTTACCTGACCAACTCTCTGGTTAGCTAATTACCAAAATCGGTCTCACTGAGTTTGTGTAATTGGTCTCACCGAGATTACGTTATGCCCTAACCCTAACCATATCGGTTCTACCGAGTTGCATGTCGGTCCCACCAAAAATCCTAATGGTCACTAGATTTTCTGAATCGGTCCGACCGAGTTTATCAATTCGGTCCCACCAAGTTTGGCAAGTTGTGTGTAACGGTTAGATTTTGTGTGGAGGCTATATATACCCCTCCACCTCCTCTTCATTCGTGGAGAGAGCCATCAGAACAAACCTACACTTCCAACTTACCATTTCTGAGAGAGAACCACCTACTCATGTGTTGAGGCCAAGATATTCCATTCCTACCATATGAATCTTGATCTCTAGCCTTCCCCAAGTTGCTTTCCACTCAGATCTTCTTTCCACCAGATCCAAATCCTATGAGAGAGAGAGTTGAGTGTTGGGGAGACTATCATTTGAAGCACAAGAGCAAGGAGTTCATCATCAACGCACCATTTGTTACTTCTTGGAGAGTGGTGTCTCCTAGATTGGCTAGGTGTCACTTGGGAGCCTCCGACAAGATTGTGGAGTTGAACCAAGGAGTTTGTAAGGGCAAGGAGATCGCCTACTTCGTGAAGATCTACCGCTAGTGAGGCAAGTCCTTCGTGGGCGACGGCCATGGTGGGATAGACAAGGTTGCTTCTTCGTGGACCCTTCATGGGTGGAGCCCTTTGTGGACTCGCGCAACCATTACCCTTCGTGGGTTGAAGTCTCCATCAAGGTGGATGTACGATAGCACCACCTATCAGAACCACGACAAAAATATCCGTGTCTCCAATTGCGTTTGAATCCTCCAAAACCCTTCCCTTTACATTCTTGCAAGTTGCATGCTTTATTTTCCGCTGCTCATATACTCTTTGCATGCTTGCTTGAATTGTGTGAAGATTTCTTGACTTGTCTAAAGATAGCTAAAATCTGCAAAAGTCTAAAATTGGGAAAAGGTTATGTTTTTAATTGGTCAAGTAGTCTAATCCCCCCTCTAGACATACTTCAAGGTCCTACAGACGTGCATGAAGAGAAGAGGTGCATGCACGGCGCACGTACTCCCGCCTATTTCCTAACCACACCCGCGCGGGTACATGGTCGAGCTCATTTCTGTAGGAAAAAGGCAGCCCACGTGGTAATTTGGCACGTGTACTGGTTGTTCACTTGGTGGAGGGAGGATCGTCTACCACGGGTGAACAAACAAATTGCGACTTGACGCGTTATGTTAAATTAAAAATAGAGGCAAACCATGTGGGGCCTACCTTAGAGGCAAGGCTCTATACACTGGAGTACTTTTGATGTGTCCCGTCAACTTGCTTAGTACGCCGTCTCCCCCGCCCACGGGCGCGGTGGCTCGCAGGATGAGGTGAAGCTTGCTCCGCCTTACGCCCGCTCCCTCGCCCATGCGCGCGGTGGCTCGCAGGACGAGGAGAAAAATTTACTACTCCCTCCATTTACTCCTCGTCCCTACTACCTTGGTTATAGAGATTATATCATATTGTTTGGAATATATATGTCCTTTAGTAGATTTCAATATGAACTACTAGTACATACTCCAAACACTGATGTATATAACGTATTTTAGAGTGTAGATTCACTCATTTTGCTCCGTATGTAGCACTCTCCCTCGCCCCTCGACCCTCGCCCACGTGGTGGACGTGCAGCAATTCATTCGGTCTCATATAGCCAAAACGATATATACTGCGCACTACCATTATTGCTCGACTTCCCGAAGAGGCGAAGAGCCAATCGCAAGGTTAATATTTTGGAGATGCCAAGCGCAAGGTTATAGGATAACAAGTAGTAGGTGCCGCGTCATTTATAAATAAAGTTTTTTTTCCTTCAGTGGCACGTACGCAATATGGTAGGTTCATATGGAGAGAAAAGGAAACCGCTCCACTATATACATAGTCAGGACGGGCCAGCCTACGCGGTTGCTTGCTGGGGTTGCTCTCTTCACACTCTCTCGCACAAAACGACTATGGCCACATCTCTAACATCCCGGCGGATCACGTCCGCTTGGGGAAGGGGTGGATGCTTAGTGTAGATGCGGTGGCCGTCGCCGACGGGAAAACCCACTATCGGCATGTCCCGATCAGGGGTCCCCGCCGTTCTCTCTCACAAAGCCGGTGAGGTTGCCTTCGTCCCTTGCTCACTGCCGCGACGTGGGCAGTTGCCGCCTCCTGCCGCCCTCCTCAAGGTTGAGCTACGTCCCTTAGGTACAACTCCCTTTACAGCCGGCTTGCACCACTGCTCCAGCTGCCCACATCACTCCCCGTGGATATTTCTCTACTTCTTTGCCCCGCACATACCTCTACTGGCTTCTACATACTGTATTTGTGATGAGTTTATGTCTCATCAACTAGTCCCAGTAATCTTATTCTAATCACGCTTCTTCAATTTCTTTGCCACAGGGATGCTCATCTCGATTTTGGTGAAACTGCACAAAATGATCCGATGGTCAAAAGGTTGCAAATTTCATTTATTAGGAAGCTCAAACGTTGCCAGCAAATTGAAGCCTGGTCAGGGTTCACGGTTCAAGGGCTAGGGTCTGCATGGATCGTTTTTTTCTTTAGCTGCCTCTGTTCCACAATAAGTGTCAACTTTAGTAGTAGTACAACTTTGTACTAAAGTTTGCACAAAGTTGAGACACTTATTTTGGAACAGAGGGAGTACATATTTGCTATGATCTGTCAATCATTGAGATGCAATAGCATGCATGTTAGTCTCCTTTGTATTTGATGAAATGTTGCAACAGGCAACCTTGGACGCAAGATACATGTAACAGAAGCTGGAAGCTTCATAGCATTGTACAAATTTATCTCGCAGATAAATTATAGTACGTACTATACTAGTACTTCCACCGTTCCTAAATATAAGTCTTTGTAGAGATTTCACCATGAACCACATGCGGATGTATATAGATGCATTTTAAGTGTAGATTCATTCATTTTGTTCCGTATGTAGTTCACCTAGTGGAATCTCTACAAAGACTTATCTACTAGTAATAGCTAGCCCCCACTACTAGGAATTCTCTATCCTCTCCTTGAGCCACATCATCAAAATTGATGTAGCCATTAGATGAAGTAAATCACTCCATAATAGCCGTCTGATCTAGACGTTGAGAGGCTCCACACTAAGCCACATGCAAGCATGCAGAAATACTGTGGCATGCATATGAGTGTGTTTTAAATCACATCAACATGTTTGCATGCAAGCATGCACCGGTAGCATGCGTGTAAGTGAGCTTTTAAGTCCCATTAACATGTCAAAAAGAAAAATATAATCCCATTATGCAGTAAGAGTTGGCTGATCTTTTTTCCTTACGTGGGATGATCTAAATGATGATGGGAGTTTATTTAGTTTGGCTACCACATTTGTCATGCGGTTATAGAGTTTTTTTAGTTCTATGAAATCAATAATTTTGCACGGAGAGATATATGGTTGTTCCATGGCAACGCGCGGGGACTCATCTAGTAATAATATTTAGGAACGGAGGGAGTACTATGTAAAGAGTTAGGTGTCGCACGGTGATAGTGTGAGGTGGGCCATGTAATCACTGAGCCTGCGTGTTTTCACTGCTCTTGCACTCCTACGCTGTAAGAATGGAGAAAATTGTAATCTAGTAGTAGTAGTACCTCCTTTCGCCGAAAGCGTGGGACATCCAGCAGTCCTACCACCTCAGTAATAAAGACCAATGATCCGTCAAATCACATAGACCCAGCAGTAAGTTGGACGGATGAAGCAACCATCACTCTTGCGCCAGTGAGAGGTCGCGTCCGCTCTGCCCGGGCATGATTGCGGCACCGATTCTTTGGAGCGGCACTGACTGTTTCGGGCGGGAAGCGCACGCGGGCGATGGAGGGGCTTTGTGTGGGCAGGCTGTTCAGGAGCGGGCGTGGTAGCTGTCCGCATGTCCCTACCGGACACGCCCAGAAATGAGAGGATGCATCGACTCTTGCGGCTAAAATCGTACACTACACACCATCTCTCTGTAGGAGTAGGTCGATCTGTCGTTCTCTCTAACACACACACGCACACGCACACACCTTGGTCCCGTTGCACCTTCTAACGTGACTTATTACACCTAGACGGAGGGAGTAGTAAGTATACGAGATACGGTGGCACACAGACTTAAGTTGAATACAAGTGCCCAAAATTTGTGTGCATGTTATAATAAGGATTCACTTAAAATAGTACATGGGCGAATAGAGGGATCAATTGGACAGTGTTCCCGAGCAGTAGCGAGACGTGGGATGTAAGATACAACGCTAGTGCTTTTAATTTTTCTTATTAATTTGTTTGTTTCACCCTCTGACTGGTGGGACCGAACGTACTACGTGGAGAGAGGTAAGGTGACTAAGGCTGCATTATTTCTGCACCATTGTGGATAGTCTTACCACCAAAGCCACATGACACGGTTATGATTGAAATCCCAATGACTCCCACACACACAAGAAAAAACACGACATGCTCGTCACACGAATGCAGGAATGTATAAAAGGTTATTTTCCTCTCGTTGAACATAACGGGAGGGTTGTGTAGCTGGTTAGCCTGTTCGCTCATCAAACTTGAGGTCTCGGGTTCGATAACTACACTTGAGCATAATTTGTGCCAGGAGGATTCTTTGACTGGTCAAAATGGATGGATACGGAGCTATACGATCTCGTAGTGACAGTATAATCACCTCATTACGTATAAGCTGCAGCATCGGCACTTGCTTCCTAGGGTTTGCACGCTTCACACTCTCTCTCCAGTATATATATACACGCTGGAGCCTCAACGCTTGTAGTTGCTCTCTTCACACTCTCTCGCCCTCTCCAGATCTAAACAAGACTTCGTTGGCCTCTCTCTCCCCTCAGTGCTGCTCAAAGAGCCGACAGGATCCGTTCACCGGGAAGGGAAGAAGGCTTAATGTTGTCGCTGTCGGCGAGGGAGGGAATCCACTACCGGCGCAGCTGTTCACTTTCCACCCAGCGGCGGTGCGGGAGGGCCTCCGACCCCTTCTTCTTCACCGATGTCCCGTCACTCACCGAACCACGCCCCAAGAACCTTAAGGTATAATTTACTTACTCCACATGCATTGCTCTAGCTGCATGTATACCATGAATCTAGGACGTGGTTCAAAGAGGAAAGGAGTGGGGGAAAGTAGTGGGAAAAGTTGTATATAGCATGAATCTAGGACGTGGTTCAAAGAGGAAATGAAGGGGGAAAGTTGTATAGCATGAATCTAGGACGTGGTTCAAAGAGGAAAGGAATGGGGGAAAGTAGTGGGGAAAGTTGTATCACATAAATCTAGGACGTGGTTCAAAGATGAAAGGAAGGGGCGAAAGTACTAGTTCAAAAAGGAAAGGAAGGGACAAGGCTGTAGAGTTTGAGCAGGACTAGATTTGCTGCGCTCACATAGGGAAAGGTGTCTAAAGATAACAAAACTGGGACCAACACAAATATGCTCCTTGGTTGTTTGTTCTTTGTTGCAACAGACTGTGCATGACCACAGTACATCGGTAGATGCACATGGTGCTGGTGCGTCCACTGTCCCGTGCAACTCATTAGCTTTTGTTAATCTAAGGCCCTTTTTGGTTAAAAACTCCCTAGTCCCTACCTGCATGGTTCCAGGGACTAAACATGGACTAGATGTTATTAAATGACATGCTAAAAGACCATGTTACCCCTAGTAATGAACTAATAGAGACAAGGTGCGATGCGTGGCAGGGGCAACTATTGGAAAAAGTCTCAAAAAGACTCCCACGGGGTCTTCTTTCTTTAGTCCCAAATGCCCACTTTTAGTCCCTAAAAGTCCCTCCTGTTTGGTTTAGATGGGGCTGACACGGAGTTTTTTTAGTCCCTACACCAAAATGTCCCTGTAAACAAACACCCTCTAATAATGCCGCTGGAAAATTGATGCAATGCCACAGTTAAAAGCAAATTACATGTTTAACGAATTTTATTGTTAATATAATCCCTATGTTAATATTAATCAATGCCACCGTTTGAGAAATGCTACTGTCTTGCTTTCTTTCCCATTTAGATAAGGTAGATGCTTCTTTTTGTTGGCTTCTGTGTCATCCACCGTTATTGACCACTAATTGTTTCCTTTGCACCTCTGTGTAAACAGGGTTATCTACTTCACCTCGTTGCCATTGTGACCTTTTGTTGCACTGCACAAAACACTTTTGTTTTAAGAGTGTTTTGTGCAGTTCAACCAAAATGTCACACCGACAATGTTGCTTGATTGCTTGATCTTAGTGGAACTGCACAAGAGGAGATCTTACTTCCTATCCGTTAAGGAAAATTTGGTTCATATCTTCTTCTTGTGAGTTGTTTGGATTCTGCATCATGAGAGGTTAGTACTAGCCTTCTTTCACATGATTCTGTAGTGTGCTTTCATATGTTGTGCTACTTGTACGATAATGTTGCTTGATTTTAGTGAACTACACAAATGGAGACAAGACTTCCAATTTGTATGTGCACCGTAATATCCCATTGAGGTAAGATAAGGATATTTCACAACTGTTGGCCTGTATTTTTCCACTTTCATCAGAAAATTAAGTTTAGTACTATACTTGTGCTCCCTAATTGACATGCCAAATCTTACATTGAAGGCGAAGCTTGTTTGTTATTGAACCAAGTGATGAAGGGGAAGAACAAGCGGAAGAAAAACAAAAATCAACTCCCGGTGCTGTAATGAAGCATTGGAACTGTGATGACACAAGTAATGATATGTTTTTGCATCTTAATTTATTGCTATGGCTGGAACGAGCAATTGTTTTGCCACTGATTTGATGCCACTCTTAATGTAATACGTAATTATCTCTACTTGTGCAAACAGGGATCTTGTTTGAAGATACCATATATTTTAGTGGAACTGCACAAGAAGAAGTTGGAAACAGTAAACTAATCAAGGAGTATATAGTAAGCATGGCCACCACCGTAGATAGCAACAGATGGTTCCGGAGAAGTGCTTCATCTGTATGCTCTACACAATAAGCCTCCTAACAAAGGTTGGTACTCGCCCACAGATTTCATCCATATGATTGAGCTTTGTCATCTCTATTGGTGTTGTGCTACTATTTAGATATTGTCATGAAAAAGTGGTATTGTCCTTGAGAAGTGCTTCATCTGTGTTGTTTTAAATATTTCCTTTCCTTTTTTTCGAGCAAACAGGGATGCTAGCATTTAGTAGTCCTCTTGTATTTGCACAACAGGATCATCTTCCTCTGAAGAAGAATATGGAGTACGTGAAGTGACTAGTTCCGATCATGCCAGGATGAAGAAGCCCTGTCTATCTTCTCATTAGAAGGAGCAGTTGAAGGATGGTTACATTACTCCCCACAAGACCAAACTAACTTCAGCTCAGAAGGACTGACAAATCTCCATTTTTTGCTGTGATGCGCGAGTACAATGTTGTTCTAGGATTCTTTGTGGTGAGTTCCATTTTCTAAAAGTGTGCTCTACATGGACCATGTAGGTGCCTGTTGAAACTGTCAATTCATAGTACAGTTTGCTTTATACTAATCACTTTTTTGTATTTGTGCAAACAGGGGTGCTCAGCTTTATTTCAATGGGAACTGCACAAAATGTTCATGAATACATCGAATCATTCATTTCCACCACAAGAAAGGAGGTGCCGATAAGTTCAAGGCATTGCAACATATAAGGGCGAAATCATACAAGCTACGCGCGAATTTGGTTGATTTTGGTGGAACTGCACAAAAAGAGCAGCCGGTTTATTTAGCACGAGGTGCCATGTCAATGTCTGAACTGATGGCTAACCCTGCCCATTCCACAATCATAGGCATTTGATATTTTGGAATGGGACAACCTTGTCAAATTTTGCTCATTGATTTTAGCAAGACATGCGTTTGATATTTTCGAATGGGATGCCCTTTGCTGTCAGTAGCGTCGATCAATTTTTTTCTTTATTCTTTAGTTGTGAAGTAAATATTGCCTCTGACATGTGAGTCGCTGAGATGCATAATCATCAATTGTTTTGAATGTTCTCTATGAATTGCCAGGCCTGTGTGTTTGATTGCAATGTACAGAAACGCTAAAAATCTGCTCAAACTCTTTGTACTCCTTCTGTTCCTTTTTACTTTGCACATTGTGAAAGTGCATACTTTTTTGTATAAGATTGGTCAAAGTAGAGATACTTTGACTGTAGACAAAACTTATATGCAGACTAGAAAGGACCAGAGGGAGTACATGTGAAACTGCTGCAAATGAAGTGATCACCCGGAGAATAATGCTAGTACATATTGTTTTGCATGTTCATCCAATGCCAGTGATACAGGAATTCGAACTAATCAAAATAAATTCATTCATACACGGTCGGATTTCATATAAACATGTTGGATTTCATTACATTTCATAAATTCTTCAACTAAAAAGGGGTGCGCTGGAGGTATAATTAATTAACCGAAGCTACCCACCTGTGTCCCGCTGAGCCGAACAGAAGCTTCAGTGACTTAACTGCAGGTGCAGTTGCGTAACTGACATGTGGCATGTTGGGCCCACGTGTGCACCAGCAGTTAAGTAGAAGTAGCGTTCTTCTCTAGCGCAGCTCTTCGACTCCACGTCACCGCCAAGAAGCTAACCGGCCGTCAATGGTCAATCCGCCTAGCTTGGCTTCAACGGGAGGGTAGCAGCAGTGGCCTTACTTGGACGCGAGCGGCGGTGACCTACCGTCTTCTACTCTTCCTCGTTTTTTGCGTGGCACGGCCTCGTTGGCAGCGGGGTGGGGCCTCAGCGGAGCCTGCGATGTCCTCTGCCTCGTTGTTGGCATCGTGGGGCCTTGGCGGAGCAGGGCCTCGTCTAAGCCAGCGGAGCGGGGACTCGTCGGAGCCGGCATTGTCCTCTGCCTCGTCCTCGGTCTCGCCAAACAGCACCTCGCCCGCTTCATCGCCCTCTTTGCTAGCCTCTTTGTAGGCGGTCGCAGCCTCCACCACCCGCATGCGGTACCGCCAGCGCTCGAGGCGGCCCTTGCGGGCGGTACGAGTCGAGCAACGCCTCCTGCTCCGCCCGCTCCACGGCGATCTGCTCCTCCGCCTGCAGGTGCTCCTGGAGGAGATGGTGGTTGTAGGCGGCATCGGCCTACGCCTCCCAGGACTGCTCCTCACGCATCTGCCTCACCATGTCCATATATTGGGCACGGGCCTCGCCGATGGTTATGGTGCAATGCACCGGCGAGGATGGTGCGGAGGAGGGGGTTGGCGCCTGATCGTCGACTACCATGTTCTCCATTGGGACGCCGTCGTCCTCCGGCTGCCTGCTGGCCAGCCGGTCGGCAACAATGGCTGCTATCTCCTTGTGGTCCGTCGTCCGCCCGTCCCGAAGAGCGCTGGAGCGCGAGGGAGCCATGGTGGGCAGTAGTGGTGTGGACAAGAGAAAGGGAACGGATGCGGATGACTGCGGCTATGGCCGGCGCAGTAGTTTATATAGCAATGGTGGGCGGGCGGAGGGACGGACGTGTGGCGCCAGAGTAGCCGCCTCGGCAACCGTGTATCATTAATGTGGGCGGCAGATGGACGGACGGACGGCACTTGTGTCGTTTGAAGGCGGAGCAATCGCCTGCACCGGGAAGCAGGGCGGGCGGTGCTGACTATTTCGGGCGGAAATCGCGCGTGGGCGAGGAGATGACTTTACTTAGAGAGGATCGCAATGGGGACCCACCAGGGCCATAGCCTCACGTACGCAAGTGCTTCCTTATTATATATATATATATAGGGAAAATAGATACCATCTAGTGGTAGTTACCCCCATCCTGGCAACCATCCGATCTCTTCCCAGGTGTGGCCTTTGATTAACGGGTCTTGTTCCAAAATAAGCCTATTTACTCCCCCACCCGGTAAGAAAATCAGCTGTATGGTTCCGACTTTTGTGCATGGAACGTATATAGCGTGTCGTCCAACAATCTGGCTATTTATGTGGCCTGGATCAAGCTCTCGTATAAACAAAGGGTAAAATATCCAATAGCACTTTTCAATTTGACGTTTTGTTATGCTGGAAATCAAGCGTCTCATCTTCTAATGTTGATTCATAGCTTCATGGTACGAGAAAGTTCCCTTGTCGATCAAGATGTTGCATGGCCCAACCATGGCGCCACATGTGCCTGCAAACTAAGCCGCCATGGTGCCATTATCGCTTTTCATTGGATCTCACAGCTGCTGAAGGCATCGTGTTGACACATCTACTTGTAACAAATACACGTATGTATGTATGTTAACCTTTGATCTGTGAGATTGCAGTTTTAACTTTCTGTTTGAGCTAGCTTCTGGGTTGATCGATGCCTTCTCCGCCGATGTGGACGCAACACCACCATCATCACCGTACCAGCCCCTATCTTATTGTCTCTCACAAACCGTTGTCATGCATAGATCAGTCACGCACGAACAAACCATGCAATCGGCCGCTCGGACGCCGCCACCGTAGAGGCGCCGCCTGGATGGGAACTCATCATGATGATGGTTTGGATCGATCCATGTTGTTATCTATACATGTAATACTATGTTCTTTGATCTCACATTACGTGTGCTAATTTAGTTTTCTGATATACGTAATTTGTTGATTTTATCCTGAGATTTTGTGGGCGCCCAGGTTGTTCATGCTGCTCGACGATGCCCCAGCGGAAAGCGCCGATCGGATTTCCCTAGGCGACCTGACCTACATATGAATACAACTTCCCTTCGTTAGACCCATTTTTTTAAAGACCCATTTTTAAAACCAAGCCATGAAGGCCAATCTGTTCCTCTGAATGTGGAGAAGACTGCCATTGCAGCAAGACATGTGGATCTAGAGATTGAAATCTAATTGTTGTAGAACAGCTAGATCTAGTGGAGTATGTAATGGCCATGTACTGTCCACCGTCGGCAGTATGGTGGGAGCCTGCTGACCTTGGAGAACTTCTGGATGAGGACGAATATACTTTGGCGTCCGCTCAAGATGTGCATGTTGTTTCCTACAATGAATGGATGACATAATGGATGCATCATGTATGTATCACGATCATGTATTACCGAACGCACCAGCTTGAATGTAAACAAACTCTATTAGCAACAATATCTCTCCATATACTATTTCAGTATAGTGTGCATATACTTCATACTCTCTTTCAGAAAATATTATATTCGGCATAGTCTAAAGCAAAAATAAAGCAATCCATACTCTCTCACGTCAGCATATTTTACATCTACCACTGAATGCTTTTTGAAGTATATAATTGTTCATGTTCTCTGTAAGCATATACTGACATACACCATACAACATACAACGTACTCCCTAGTGATCTAAACGATCTTATATTTATTTACAGAGGGAGTACTACCTTGCCTATTAGACTCCATACTATTCTTCAAAGAATACTATACTTCATACTACCTTTTGTCACACTCTTTTCTTCCTTTAATACTCTTTTCTTTCACTCTACATACTACATACTACTTTTTTTGCTAGGAACGTACCACATACTACATGTGCATCCACCATCAGGTGCTTGAGAAATTAGATGGAAATCACCCACATATACTAATATATAGTTAAATAGACTCTTGTTTAATTCCATTGGCATACTCCTTCTCTTGATACTCATGCCGGTTAGTACACCCTTTACATGGCATGCCTCCATCTACTGTATAGGACATAATATACTCTTCATACTCTACACGAATCTGGTGTATATATTCTTTGATTATTTTGGAGTATATAGTACGTATAATACCATTAGGGGGAAATTCTACTCAAAGATACTCCATTCCCTATAGAGTATACTACACACTCCATACTATCTTTTGTATATGCCACACTATTTTTCTATATACTCCATACTATTTTTTTATATACTCCATACTACATGTTTTATGTATATATACCCCATAGAGCAGTCTATGCAAAAATACCCAAAAAATTGTCTCCCTTGTTAAGGGAATACCTCCCTTCTTATGAGTGTTCTACCTTTTATAAGTGGTGCGCCCAGACACATGCTCCATAGAATGTTTATTAGAGATTAAAATATGTGTCATCCAGAAAAAATGCATACTTCTGATTCTTATTGGAAAATGTGCATACTACATACTCGTTTCCATATAAGGGTACATGTATGGAATTTGTATAACGTGAATTATTTCTTTTGGAGAATGTAGTATGTAGTATGTAGGTCGCCGTGCCTTTCCAGGGAATATGGAGTGGATGTAGGATGCACTTATCCATTCAACGTGATGCGTATGCATGTAGGCAGGAAGGTAGCAGGTTGTTATAGGTCGTTACGAACAGTGAATTATTTAATTACTTAATTGTAAAATCTAGTTAGTTGAGTGCTAATGGATCCTTTCCGATCCGCTAACCCATCTGGCTTGCATAAACTTAGGAGACATGTGGCAGTCAAATAAGTAGGAGGTAACTACCACTGCTTGTAGATAAAATTTGTCCTATATATATATAATTTATTTTGCTTCCTCCTGGTTTCCTGACATCACGGTCCCACACCATTGTCACCCTATGTACTCCCTCCTTTTCGGTTTATAGGGCTTATCTCAAAATTTTAGTTTTTCCATTTTATAAGGCTCAATTTGGTTGTTTTCCATCACATGTTCAGATTCCAAGGTGCATTAAATCATTGCATGCAAGTATTAAGAGAAAATTGACTAATGCTTATCCATGCATGCATTGCAATTAATGCATTGATAAACATAATTTTTTGAGGATAACAAGAGCATTAATTAAGTGCTTTTGCAAAACTACAAAAAGTATTCCACCACTCGCCATCTACCTTGATTAGTGAGATTTTTGAATTGAGCACTATAAACCGGAAAGGAGGGAGTAGTCAATAAACAAGAGAATTGCACAAGAAGCGACCGACAGCTGGGACCAAGCAGCTCGAGCAAATTTGTGTTTTTGAGGTGTGAGCACTGCAGAGTTTTTTGATGTTTAGCCCAGATATTAATTTTTCTCCTCCGAACAACAACGAAAACATCGCTGCAGGTATTAACTGGGCGGGCTGTGGCCCGTCTAGCCCTGGCCAGATATCCAGCCCAGATATTAATTTTTTTCAAGCTGAAAATGACTAGCCTAGCTATACTTTTTTTAGGAATACCCACGCAAGGTTAAGTTGTTATTCTCCGCCCGGCGGGGCTGCAAATCTTTCCTAGGAGGGATGCATTAGGCTTAACAAGAAAATGAGCTTTAAGAAATAATAAATGGGATGTAATTATAAAAACTGGGCAGTAACTATAAAAAATGCACCAAACACGTAATTACTTTATAAAATATTATTTTTTGATATTGAAAATTTTAATTTCATTAATTGTTGCGAGCGCAATGTTTTGTTGGATTTTTACGTAATATAAATTTATATTGAAATTGTATTTAATCTGACTAGAAATTTCAGGATAAAAATATTTCGGATCCCATCAAAATATGGGAAATTTTAATTGAATTCTGTTTTGAACGGTTGGTTGAAATGGGTTGTAGTTTTAACAAACTGTAAATGGGTTGTAGTAAATTCCATTAGAATTCAAAAATGGGCTACACATTCTTACAAATCTCAAATGGGCTATAAGTTCTCTGCCACACACTTCTGGCCTTACTAAGTTGACGCGTCCCCTAAAAACACAGAGTTGACGCGTATGCAAGGCTTTGTCAACTTATAGTCAACACACGGTTCTAGCAGCAGTGGCAGTTGGATGTCCATCCAACGGATGCCGTGCTTCTTCTTCAATCTCGGATATTCTAGCTTCACCCGCCCAAAAAATGATTCCTCCCCTGACATCTGGGGCGCACCGTTTCGGAAGCTGACTTATGGGCCTACTAAGTTGACGTACCAAGGGATTTGTCAACTTAGTCAATATAAACGATTCTAGCTGCAGTGACCGTAGGATGTCCATCCAACGGCTGTCGTGCTTCTTCAACCTCTGGTCTTCTTGCTCCAGCCGCCCAAAGCAGCACCGGTCGTGCCGCCTGCTCCTGCCTCCCGTGGCCGGCTGTGCTGCCGCGGAGGCCTCACCGCCCCCTACTACTCCCACCGCTGGCCAGGCCATCCCTCCACTCACCCACAACCCCTGTTATTCTGCGGCAACGGCAGCGCAGCCGAACCAGTGAACCCTCGTACTCCTCTCCGTGTGTGCATCCACTGCCGCGTCTTCCCCGGCTCCGCGTCGTCCCCTTTCTAGCCCTCGCCGTCGTCCACCACCGTGGTGCTCTCGGCGTGGCGTTGTCAATGTGGTCAAGGAACGACTTCCATCGGACATGGACTGTACATGGAGAGGGTGACAGCTGGGTCCACGACAGCCGCAAGGAAGTGCCTCCTTATTACGCACAAAATAATTATTCCTCCACTTGACAGCGGGGACCCACCGTACGGGCCACCGTATTTCACGAAAAAAATGATTCGCCCCCTAACTGCTGGGACCCACCAGCTACATCTTCGCACGCAAGGAATTGCGTCCGGAAAGAAAAACGATTCGCCCCCCTAACTGCTGGGACCACCAGCTACAGCTTCGCACGCAAGGAAGT
>NC_041383.1:414488201-414489010 GCF_002162155.2 Triticum dicoccoides
AAAAGATTCGCCCCCCTGACTGCTGGGACCCTCCAGCTACACCTTCGCATGCAAGGAAGTGCGTCCGGGCAAAAAAATGATTCACCCCCCTGACTGCTAGGACCCAACAGCTACACCTTCGCACGCAAGGAAGTGCGTTCGGTCAAAAAAACACAAAACGATTCGCCCCCCTGATTGCTGGGACCCACCAGCTACATCTTCAAACGAAAGGAATTGCCTGATAGTCGGGACCCACCTGATCGAAGCGTATGTAGCGTTGTCATTCTGGTCGCAAACGTGTACATACATATCTACTGGTGGATGTAGAGGTGCACACATGTCGAAGTAGAGGCGCGTACATGTCGTAGTAGAGGCACGCACGTAGCACGTACACGTACGTACAGCAGCCAGTGTGCAAGAAAGAAAATACGTCCACGTATGTGTACATACGGGCGGGGTCTCGAACGCCTACTCGCGCATACGTACGACCAGGGCTTGTGTACATGGCTGGGTCAGAACGGAGAAACAACATCGTCATCGTGTTCATGAGGAGCCAACCGGCTGGGTTGGAACGGAATGCATGGTTGTGTTCATCGGGAGGGCTTGGACGGAATTGGTGATGGAAATGAGGCCTGGCGTACCGCAGAACGGAGGAAACGACCTGGTGTTCGACTGGCCACGTTCGGAACGGGGGTCCTGTTCATCGGGAGGGGTGTGGCGTACCACAAAACGGAGGAAACGGACCTCCTACGGTCGAAACGGGGGTCCTGTTGATCGGGAGGGGTGTGGCGTACCGCAAAACGGATGAAACGGACCTCCTACGGTCGAAA
>NC_041383.1:414489352-414543085 GCF_002162155.2 Triticum dicoccoides
TGATTGGGAGGGGTGTGGCGTACCGCAAAACAGACGAAACGGACTTGTGTTGGACCGCTACGATCGAAACGGGGGTCCTGTTGATCGGGAGGGTTGTGGCGTACCGCAAAACGGACGAAACAGATTTGTGTTGGAGCGCTACGGTCGAAACAGGGGTCCTGTTCATCGGGAGGGGTGTGTCATACCGCAAAACGGGACTCCACGGGATACTGTTCATCTCCACCATCGACCTCCTCCAGCCTCCACGGGCTACCATCGACCTCCTCTAGCCTCAACGGGCTCCTATTCATCCAGCCTCCACTGCGTGCTACTCCACCGGCTACTGTTCAACCACCCCTCCACGGGCACCCCTCCACCGTCTACTGTTCATCCAGCCCTCCACACCATGGGGTCCTGTTCATCCAGAGGCAACGCCACCGCTCACTATTCATCCACCCCCCTGCAACGCTCACTGTTCATCCAATCGATCGGCTTCAGTTGGCAGTAGTAGCAAAGGAATCGCTCGATCGGGTTCAGTTAACAGCCATCGATTGATCGCTCGGGTTCAGTAATGCGTAGTCTGCAGTGCAATCGCTCGGGTTCAGTTAGAGCCCAACACCTTGCTTGGGTTCAGTTTGAGCCAACGCCCCCCACACACGCGCGTACGTGTACAAGAGAAACACGCATCGCTCGGCCCCCGACCTCCCACCGTAACCGGGAACTCCCCGAAATTTTCCTCGCCCTCGCTTGTACAACGATTTTTTTCCGTCATAGACAGCCCAAAGAATGTCATGCAGCTGCGTCTCCGGCCCGCCCAGGACGAAAATCCCATTTTCTGTCATGATTTTTTGTCATAGAAGTAGGAGCCCACCACATCTATGATTATACCGAGTTTTTTCACAATTATCGTCATAGAAGTGTCATATGTATGACAGAAAAATAATTCGTTCGGCCCAAAATGTCATGGATGTGTCTTTTTTTTGTAGTGTTATGGATCTAGTTGGGACGACAATTTGCCATATGCCGAGTTCTCTTACAACAACAGTTATCGAGCCAGTTTGAAGATGGCCCCTTTCGAAGCTTTGTACAGGAGGAGGTGCAGGACACCGTTGTTATGGGATGAAGTTGGAGACCGTCAGTTGTTTGGACCAGATTTGATTAAGGAATCTGAAGAGAAGGTTAAGTTGATTCGTGATAGACTCAAGGTAGCCCAGTCCAAGCAGAAGAGCTATGCGGATTCTAAATGCAAGGAGACAGTTTACGAAGTCAGAGACAGAGTTTATCTTCGTGTGTCCCCACTTCGAGGAGTTAAGTGTTTTGGAGTTAAGGGAAAGTTAGCACCACATTTTGTGGGACCATACAAAGATTTGGAGCGTATGGGAGAAGTTGCATACAAGTTGGATTTGCCAGAAGGATTGTCAGGAGTTTAGATGTGTTCCACGTTTCCCAGTTGAAGAAGTGCCACGCAGAGATGGCCGATATTCCTCTGAGAGATACAGTACCACCGGAGCGATTCAGTTGGATAACAATTTGACCTACGAGGAGAAACCAGTGAAGATTCTCGAGTTTTCCAGCCGAGTCACACACAACAAGGTTATCAAATTCTGCAAATTTCAGTGGAGCCACCATACCGAGGATGAAGCCACCCGGGAACAAGAGGAAGACCTACGGAAGGACCACCCACACCTATTTTCTAGCCAACCCAAGTCTCGAGGGTGAGATTCACCTTAAGGGGGGGGGGTAGGTTTGTAACATCCCAATTTTTCAATTTGGAATGTTATACATAGATCATCATTGCATATCATTATTTTATTGCATTTTGGTTGATCCTGGAAATTCTAAGCAACTCAAGGACCCACGGAGAGAGTTGGGGATTTCGTTATTTTCATATTTGAGTTTTCTCAAATTTTGAAAAGAGGATCATTTGGTTTTAATCATTTTCTCTCAAATTATTTTCTATATGAAAATAAAAGAGAGGGGATAAAATGACTTCCCCAACAATAAATAAATATTGGAGGAAAAATATTAAAATCGAATAAGAATGTTATTCGGAGTTTTATTGCCATTTTATTTGGATTAGAAAAATTGCACGTTTTCAAAATTGCACTGTTAGGCCAGAAAAATGTTCACTTTGTTTTAAATATTCCATTTAGATGATGGAAAGTTGTTTTGGCATTTTTAGTATTTTTTATGTTTATTTGGATTTTTATTCTGTTCGGCGGAATATTTTAAAAAAATCTTCCGCAGCCCTACTGGGCCGAAGGCCCAGCCGAGCCGGGCCAAGCCCGCGCCGCCGCCACCTCCCCGCGGGAGGGAGTCCTCACTGCCGTTGAGGCCGAGTCCCATTGGGGCACGCCTCCCGAGGTCGACCCCGACCCGGCGCCCCCTTCCCCAAGCCTCACGTCGCCCCCCGTCTTAAATAGCCGCCGCCGCCACCCTGTAGCGCCACCTCATCCGCGCCGCACCCCGCCGTCCGTAGCCGCCACCGTTGCGGCCTAGCTCCGCCGCCGCCGCGCCACCGCCGCCTCGACCCCGCCGTCGCCCCACCGCCTCGCCAGACCTCGTCGGAGGTACCCGACGCCATCGCCGCCATTCGTCATTTTTTCTGAGAAATACCGTTCGTTTTTTTTAAAAAACCGAGATCTGTTTTTTTAGATTAGATCGCTTCATTTTTTTGGTTTAGCTAAATAGTGGACGTTCGTCCGTACGTTCGTTTTAACGAATGAAGTTCATCCGTTAGCCGCAGACAGCGAACGTTCGTTCGTTAGCCTGTTCGTCAGTTTTTGTTTTTCAGTGTTTTTCCGCGATTATTTTTGATCGCGATTTTTGCCCTGATCTTCATTTTAGTTTAACTTTTCACTCATTTATCGGAATCTGGTGATTCAAGCGCCTAGATCTTCATCTTGAATCCCTCTTTCTGTTTAAACAACTTTAACAAGATTTTGGTACTGTAAAATTTCACTCTAGTCCAGATTAGTAAAATGGATCTTGTTCCTTTCGTAGTTTGAGTTTTGTTGCTTCGTTTAACTTTCTAGTTAGATCCCTTATTTGAATTTTACCCATGCTTCTAGTTTGAGTGCTTATATATGTTATTGTTTGTTTGCGATAGAGTACCCGAAGTGCAAAGCGTGCTACTACGAGTCTCTAGGTTTTGCGGATCATCAGCAAGGCAAGTAACACTTTGATCATACCTCTGTACTACCTAGTTTTATTGCATTAGGTCAACCCTCAAACATTGCATGGTTAGGATCTGATTAACATGTGGGTTTTGGGAAGTAGATGATGAGGTAGAACCTATTGCCCTTTTATTATCAAACCTTTGGGAGTTACTTCTACGTTATGCTTATATTGCTATGCTATGCTCGTAGACGTGGTTTGGGTGAGTGTATCCATGACAGGTGTGCGTATTGATATTAATGGTTAACTTAAGGTGGCTACTTAAATACACATATGGGTGGATTTCTTGAGGCACCCTGGAGTACCCAGTGGTTGCCAGGGCACCTGGAGAATCCAGTGTTGTCCTAGGATATCCCGGAGTACCCGTGTCATCATCCTACGGTCCGCCACCCAGGCTCAAAGGGATCATAAGATTATTCATGCTAGAGACTTCCATGTGTAGCCACAAGCCAATATGGGCTCTGGCATAGTTGAGTAAGTTGCGTGAAGCTCTTGAAGAGGTAGACTAGCAGATGTAGTGGGTTGTAGGTGGTACTGTCTTCCGAGAGTAGAGAGTTAATGTTTCAGAAAGACTGTGTCTCGAATCTCCGACCATGGATGTGTTCGAGTCTTGTGGGGAAAAGTGCGCAAACCTCTGCAGAGTGTACAAACTAATCATGGTTAGCCATGTCCCCGGTTATGGACATCTTGAGTATCTGGTTCTTGGATTATCATGTTGATCTCATCACTCTAATTTTAAGTTGTTGGGTTTAATGATGATGCTTAATTAGGATTTAGTTGGAGGAACCTTCTCAATGTTTAACAACCGCCATGATAGTTAAATAAAATGTATTCCTTTGTTGTAGGGAAAAATTGGGCTGCAACATTTCATGCTGCGGACTTTTCAGACGATGAGTAAGGTGCCATAGGTCGTTGTCTTTCACTCAGCTATGCCGTTGGAGTTGATGGACTCACTTTATCTTCCAAGCCTTCCGTTGTTATCGTTTTTAGATGGCCTTAAGCCATATTATTCTAATAAGTTCTCTTTTGAGACATTCGATGTAATAAGTGTGTGATTGAAACTCTGTTATAAATCCTTAAGTACTGTGCGTGTCAGCATTACCGATCCAGGGATGACACTGATGCATAGAGACTAGACTGTTTGAGGTCTGGTCGCTACAAGTTTATCCCTCTACATCATGTCATCTTACTTAAAGTGTTACTCCGTTCTCATGAACTTAATACTCTAGATGCATGCTGGATAGCGGTCGATGTGTGGAGTAATAGTAGTAGATGCAGAATTGTTTCGGTCTACTTGACATGGACGTGATGCCTATATTCATTATCATTGCCTTAGATATCGTCATAAGTTTCCACTTTTCTATCAATTGCTCGACAGTAATTTGTTTACATACCGTATGCTATCTTCAAGAGAGAAGCCTCTAGTGAAACCTATGCCCCGGGTCTATTTTCATCATGTATTTTCAGATCTATAAACCAAAAATACCTTGCTGCACTTTATTTATATTTACTTTAGTTTGCATTTTTATTCATCTTTTATACCTATCTCTATTAGATCTCACTCTTGTTCGAGACCATGAAGGGATTGACAACCCCTTTTTCGCGTTGAGTGCAAGTGCTTGTTAGTTTGTGTAGGTGCATAGATTGGAGACTTGCTTGTGCCTCCAACTGGATTGATACCTTGGTTCTTAACTGAGGGAAATACTTATCTCTACTTTGTTGCATCATCCTTTCCTCTTCATGGGAAAAATCAACGCAAGCTCAAGAAGTAGCACATTACTCCATTTCTCCATGAACTTAATACACTAGATGCATGCTGGATAGGGTCGATCTGTGGAGTAATAGTAGTAGATGCAGGCAGGTGCCGGTCTAGTAATCTTGGACGTTCTGCCTATATACATGATCATTGCCTTGGATATCGTGATAATTATTTGCTCTTATATCAATTGCCCAACAGTAATTTGTTTACCCACCGTGTGCTATTTTCTCGAGAAAAGCCACTAGCGAAATCTATGGCCCCCAAAAATACCTTGCTGCACTTTTTCTTTACTTATTTTATTTTGTGTTTTTGCTAGATCTATTTATCCAATCTCATACAATTTACTCTATCTTTTTACCATCGAGGGATTGACAACCCCTCTTACGCGTTGGGTTGCAAGTATTTGTTCTTTGTGTGTAGGTACCGTTTACATAGTGTTGCTTGGTTCTCCTACTGGATTGATGACATTCGTTTCATAACTGAGGGAAATACTTACCGTAGCGGTGATGCATCATCCCTTCCTCTTTGGGGAAATACCGATGAAGATTCAAGCTATCATCATAATTCACCCTTGAGGGTAGGGGTATGTACTAGTAGCAATGTGTTTGATCTCTCTCTCTCTCTCTCTCGTGTTCTTGATTTGGCACGATCTTGATGTACCGCGAGCTTTGTTAATGTAAGTGCATCATATGGTGTTTTCCCCTCTCTATCTTGTTGTGATGAATTGAGTTTTTACCTTTGAGGTTTCACTATTATCGGATTGAATACTTTTATGGATTTTCGAACACTTGATGTATGTCTTGCATATGGATATCCGTGGTGACAATGGGTGTTCTATTGATTCACTTGATGTATGTTTTGGCACTGAAATCGCAGATTCCCGAGGTGATATTGGGGTAATCTATGCATAGGGGGTTGATGTAGGTTTTCATCCCAATTCTCCGATAGAACTCTTGGGGCACTCTTTGAAGTTCGTTCTGTTGGATTGAATATTATGAATCTAAGATAGTTTGCTGCACATCGTATAATCAACTCACAGATACTTGTGGTGACATTGGAGTATCTAGGTGACATTAGAGTTGGTTGATGCGTATCATATGGTGTTATTTTAGTACGAACTCTAGGGTTGTTTGTCACACTGATAGGAATAGCTCAATACATTGATCGAAAAGGATAGCTTTGAGGTGGTTTCGTACCCGACAAGAATTTCATCTTATATTTGCCGCTAGATAAGAACTTTGGAGTGATTCTTTGTCGCACATTGAGGGATTGCCATATGATTCAAATTTTTAGCACTATTGAGAGATTGCACTAGTGAAATTATGAATCCTAGGCCTTATTTCTAAGCATCACAATATCGTTTGTGCTCTGTTTTATCACTTGCTACCTTGTTATTTTTAAAATTTCAGATTACAAAAACCTATATCTACTATGCATACTACACTTGTACCACCATCTCTTCGCCGAACTAGTGCACCTATACAATTTGCCATTTTGTTGGGTGTGTTGGGGACACAAGAGATTTCTTGTATTTGATTCCAGGGTTGTTTGAGAGAGACCATCTTCATCCTACGCCTCCCATGGATTGATAAACCTTAGGTCAGCCACTTGAGGGGAAAATGCTACTGTCCTACAAAACTTTGCGCTTGGAGGCCCAACACGAGTCTACAAGAATAAAGTTGCGTAGTAGACATCAAGCTCTTTTCTGGCGTCATTGCTAGGGAGGTGAGTGCTTCAAGGTGTATCTTTAGATCTTGCAATTGAATCTTTTATTTTCTTGTTTATCACTAGTTTGGTTTATAAAAGAAAACTACAAATAAAGGAATTGATTTTTCCTCATATTATTCGTCTTTATCATGTCTTTCTTGAAAATGATGGAAAGGAAAATTGTGCTAAATTGATAGAAGAATAATTCAATAAAATGTTTGGCATAAAAACTTTGAATGGTGAGCATGATTGCAGTGTTGCTAGTATGAATTCTTTGAATATCCATGATGCTAATGATATGCAAAGCCATAATCTTGGGGATGCTATGTTTGATGAAGATGATATTTTTAGTCCCTCAAGTTTTGATAAGAATATTTACTATGACGATAACATGCCTCCTATTTATGATGATTACAATGATGAATGTGGGTTTAGAAGAGTGTCAACTCTAGGTAATGATCCCACTATTCTGGAGGTCGTTGAATCTTATTGTATTAGTTATGAAAGGAGATTTGGAGAGGTCATGACTTTATTTAATGATGAATCCACTACTTTGGAAGAGGTTTCAATTGACTATGATAAAAAAAGTTGCTATCTATGATGATTATTGTGATGATATGTATGCTATAAAGAGGAATGATATCCAAGAAACTTGAAATCATGATTTTAATGCTCAAATTGATTATGTGGATCAAGTATCATGTGATAGTTATTTTGTTGAGTTTGCTCCCACTACTATTGATCAGAATATATTTGCTTATGTGGATAGTAATAAAAAATTTATGCATGTGGATCATGAAAAGAATGCTTTATGTGATAGCTGTATTTTTGAATTCATTCATGATTCTACTAAAAATTATTATGAAAGAGGAATATATGCTTTTACATATCTCACTAATATCAAGTTTCCTGTCTATGTGTTGAAAACCTTGAAGTTTTGATTGTTTTGCCTTCCTACGCTTGTTGATTCTTGCTCCAATAAATTGTTTTCACACAAAATCCCTATGCATAGGAAGTGGGTTAGACTTAAATGCGCTAGTCATATGCTTCATGATTTCCCCGTTTTGTTTCAGTTCCTATCTTTTATGTGAGCATCACTGAAATCATCATGCCAAGCTAAAAACCATTAAAGAAAAGCACTTCTTGGGAGACAACCCAAAAATTTTACCTACTATTTTTGTGTGTTAACATGAATAAGCTACTGTATTAATCATGTTTTATATCTTTTGTTTCAATAAAGTGCCAAGTAAAGCCTTTGGGATGGTGTGGATGATAGTTGACTTGATTCTGTGTAAAAACCAAAACTTTTGCGCCCAGTAATAGAATTGTTTAAATTCACTGGAAGGTGATAAAATTCTGAATTTGTTATAAATGATTGATATACAAATTTCGTATATTTTCATAAATTTTCATGATTTTTGGATTTATAGAAGTATGGTCATTGTTTAGATCATTACATACTGTTCTGTTTTTGACAAATTCTGTTTTCAATGCATAATTTGCTTGTTTTATAATTTCCATTATGTTTTGTGTGATTGAAGATTTGAAGTTTTGGGTGAGATATCGATATGAGGAGAATAAGGAGTGGCAATACCCTAAGATTGGGGATGCCCAAGACACCCCAAGGTATATTCAAGGAATACCAAAGCAACTAAGCTTGGGGGTGCCTCGGAAGGCATCCCCTCTTTCGTCTTCAACATTATCGGTAACCTCACTTGAATCTATATTTTTATTCGCACATGATATGTGTTTTGCTTGGAGTGTCATTTTATTTTGTTGAGATTTGCTTGTTGTTATTTATAATAATGTTTTTTATCTTTTAATTCAATGAAAATGTCAAGTATAGCCTTTACCATGCTTATATTACAAGTCTATATGTTGTTGTTTGAAAACAGAAAGTTTTCTATTATTGTCTGAATTCTTCTAGAAAGTCAGAACGTGATAAAATCTTCACATTTTTACACAGTGTTCTATGATAAATTTTCTACAGTGTGGTAATTTTCAAGAATTTTTTGACTTAGAGAAGTATGAATCTTCTTGCATCCTTTACAGACTGTCCTGTTTAAACAGATTGTGGTTATGTTTGCATTGTTTGCATATGTTTGCTCGTTTAATGATTCTATTTGAGGATGGGAGTATTAAATATGCATAGGCATTTAGTATGAAATGTTAAATTATAATTTTAGTGATTTGTTACAGTAGAGAATGATAAGTTTTTGCATTCATTTGTACTAACTTATATCACGAGTTCTTGTTGAGTTTTGTGTTGATGGAGTTTTTGATATTTAGGGAAACTGTGATATGAGAGGAATTAAGGAGACATAAGAGCTCAAGATTGGGGATGCCCAAGGAATATCAAGATAATATTTCAATAAGTCTCAAGCATCTAAGCTTGGGGATGCTCTGGTAGACATCCCACCTTTCTTCATCAACAATTATCGGTTATTATCGGCTGAGCCTAAGTTTTTTTTCTTCACATGATGTGTGATACTTTTGGAATGGCATTTTATTTTGTTTTGCTTGTTGTTTTAATAAAATACTTAGATCAGAAAGTTTTTAAATGAGAGAGAGCCCTAAAATAGCTAGCCATTTACTTAACTACTCGTTTGATCTTCACTTACATATTTTTTGAGTAGTTTGTCATCTACTCTTGTGCTTCACTTGTATCCTATGAGTAAATTGTTGAATGAATTTAATATCATGAAGTTGAAATTATATGTTCATATCATGCCTAATAGTAGCTTCACATTGGGTTTAGAAAGTGAACTCTATTGGAGCTCGACAATCACAATATTGGTCACACAAGCAATTCATGAATTATTAGTATATGGAAGAGAACTTTCACATACAAATATATTACATTGGACATCTTTTACGATTGTGAATATCCATTAATTATTTTCAAACTTGAGCAAATTAGTTGAAGTTGGACAAGGAAGACAGCGTAATGAGTTATGGTTGTGTATATTTGCATCGAACTTATATTGTTATGGATCCTCCAACATGTGGTGTTTGCTTAGGATCTTTTGCTAGCCAAAAATTCGTACTAAGTAGAGATACTACTTGTGCATCAAAAAACCCTTAAAACTAGTTTCTTGCCATGAGTGTCCACCATATCTACCTATGGATTGAATAAGATCCTTCAAGTAAGTTGTCATCGATGCAAAAAAGCAATAAAATTGCTCCTAAAATATAAGTGATATTTTATTGCAAGGGAAAATAAGAGTTGCACGAACTTGTGATGGTTAAGAAATAAGAGCAACGGACTGCATAATAAAGGTTGATATCATAAGGGGCAATATAACGTGATGTTCCTTTGCATTAAGAGCTTGCACATCCAAAAATAAAAATCGCATGACAACCTCTACTTCCCTATATGAAGGGCCTATCTTTTACTTTTCAGTATTTACTTTTATGCAAGAGTCAATAGTATGTATTCTCATTTCAACCTCAATTATTCTTTAGTTGGAAAGCATCATGTGATGGGGAAAGATCTAAGCACATATGGCCAGTCAAATATATTTGATCATGAATTATTATTGTTGACAATTATAAATATGATAAATGAGTTGGGAGGCGAAACATTAAGCCCCTATCTTTCTCTATGTTTGATGGATGTCGTTTTTTCTAAAAATATGCTTTGAGTACTGGCAATCATAGAAGACTATATGATAACTGAGTATGTGGAGCTCTTACTTAGACTTTGTTGAATAAGTTTAATTGCAATTGTTTGGTGACTAAGAACATAGGTTGTTAAGTTTCAGGAGAATGCATTGTTTCAACCATAACATGTCAATTGATTGATACTTTACCATAATGAGTTTTATGAGGAAGAGTTGTTGTTATAATGCTAGGACAAGTGATTGAAATTATCATTGATCAAACTTATGCACTATGCTTGCATTCACACTTCATAAATTATTTCTTTTATCATTTACCTACTCGAGGACGAGTAGGAATTAAGCTTGGGGATGCTGATACGTCTCCAATGTATCTATAATTTATGAATTATTCATGCCATGTTTACAATAATTATATATGGTTTTGGTATGATTTGAATGGAACTGACCCATACTGACGTTGTTTTCAGCAGAACTAATGTGGTGTTGTTTTTGTGCGGAAATAAAAGTTCTCTGAATGGGCTGAAATTTTTTGATGATTTTTTGGGAAAAAAAGAGACCCCGGAAGCTTCGTGAGGTGGCCACTACCTATCAGGGTGCGCCAGGGACCTAAGTGGTGGACTGGTAGGTAGTGGGCACCTTGTGGCCATTTAACGTGAGACCAATGTCAGAAAATCCTATAAATAGAGAAACCACCAGAAATAACTCTGGAACTTGGACTCCGACCCCGCACGCCTCTGCATCCTCGAAATACCATCTGGGGCCCTGTTCCCGCACCCTGCCATAGGGGGAAATCATCATCGAAGGCTATCTTCATCATCCCAACGGCCACCATGATGAGGAGGGAGTAGTTCACCCTCGAGGTAGGGGTATGTACTGTAGCTATGTGTTTGATCTCTCTCTCTCTCTCTCTCTCCCTCTCTCTTTCTTTCTCTCTCTCTCTCTCGTGTTATTGATTTGGCACAATCTTGATGTACCACGAGCTTAAATATAGTTGGATCATATGGTGTTTCCCCCTCTCTATATCATTGTGATGAATTGAGTTTTTACCTTTGAGGTTTCACTATTATCAGATTGAATACTTTTATGGATTTGAGAACACTTGATGTATGTCTTGCATATGGATACGATGGTGACAATGGGGTGTTCTATTGATTCACTTGATGTATGTTCTCGCACTCAACTCGCAGATTCCCGAGGTGACATTGGGGTAATCTATGCATAGGGGTTGATGCACGTTTTTGTCCTACTTCCTTTGGTAGAAATCTTGGGGCACTCTTTGAAGTTCTTTGTCTTGGATTGAATATTATGAATTTGAGATTGTTTGATGCACATCGTATAATCAACTCATGGATACTTGTGGTGATATTGGAGTATCTACATGACATTAAAGTTGGTTGATGCGTATCATATGGTGTTATTTTAGTATGAACTCTAGGGCTGTTTCTGACACTGATAGGAATAGCTCAATACATTGATTGGAAAGGATAGTTTTGAGGTGGTTTCGTACCCTACAACAATTTCATCTTATGTTCTCCACTAGATAAGAACTTTGGAGTGATTCTTTGTCGCACGTTGAGGGATTGCCATATGATTCAATTTTGTTAGCACTATTAAGAGATTGCACTAGTGAATGTATGAACCCTAGGCCTTATTCTAAGCATTGGAATACCGTTTGTGCTCTGTTTTATCACTTGCTACCTTGCTGTTTAAAATTTCAGATTACAAAAACCTATATCTACTATCCATACTACACTTGTATCACCATCTCTTCACAGAACTAGTGCACCTATACAATTTTCCATTGTATTGGGTGTGTTGGGGACATAAGAGATTTCTTGTTTTTGATTGCAGGGTTGTTTGGGAGAGACCATCTTCATCCTATGCCTCCCATTGATTGATAAACCTTAGGTCAGCCACTTGAGGGAAAATTGCTACTGTCTTACAAAACTCTGCGCTTGGAGGCCCAACACGATTCTACAAGAATAATGTTGCATAGTAGACATCAAGTTGTCAATTCAACCACACCTAGAGAGTCAAATATCTGCAGCAAAGCGTTTAGTATCACAACAGTATGATAGTTTGATAGCAGTAGTCACACTAAGAATAGTAACGGTAGCAGCAACATTAGCCGTTTTTAGTGATTATAATAGCTGCAACAACGAAAGTAAATTAGCAAAGATCAATATGCGAAAAGCTTAGGCATTGGATCAGCGATGGATATTTGTGTTGGATGACATTCATCATATAATAGTCACAACCTAGAGGGATACACAATAGCTCCAATTGATCAATGTAATGTAGGCATGTATTCCGCATATAGTCATACATGCTTATAATAAGAACTTGCATGGCATATTTTGTCCTACCCTCCCATGGCAAGCTGGCAGCGGGGTCCATAAGGAAATCTAATGGATATTAAGGCCTCCTTTTAATAGAGAATTGGAACAAAGCATTAGCACTGAGTGAATACATGAACTCCGCATACTACGACAATCACAGGAAAGAATCCATATTATTGTCACCTTGGGGTATGCAGATCATAACACGTAATAGGTGCATACAACTTGCAATATCGGATCAAGAACTAAAATATATTCATGAAAACATTAAGGGTTCATCTAAAATCATGGCACTCGGACCCTAGTGACAAGCATTAAGCATAGCAAAGTCATAGCAACATCAATCTCAGAATATAGTGGATACTAGGGATCAAGCCCTAACAAATTGACTCGATTACATGACAAATATCATCCAACTCCATCACCGTCCAGCAAGCCTATGAAGGAATTACTCACTCCCGATGGTGAGCATCATGGAATTGTTGATGGAGAAGGGTTGATGATGATGGAAGCGATGATTTCCACCCTCCGGAGCCCCGAACGGACTCCAGATCAGCCCTCCCGATGAAGAACAGGAGGTGGAGGTGGCTCTGTATTGTAAAACAAGATGATTCCTTCTCTTTGAGTTTTTTCTCCATGAATAGGTATATGTAGAGTTGGAATTAGGGTTGCCAGAGGCTCCAAGGTCCCACTGCTACTTGTGAGCTGCGTTGGGATTTCCTCGAAGAGGAGAGGATGATGCAGTACAATAGAATAAGTACTTCCCTCAGTTAAGAACCATGGTTATAAATCAAGTAGGAGAATCACACAAGATCTCGTGAAGAGCACCTACACACAAAATAAAATATACTTGCACCCAACATAAACAAGGGGCTGTCAATCCCTTGGCGGTTAATTGCAACGATCAAATCTCGTACTGATAGATAGATAAACAAAAATGCAAAATAAAATAAAAGTAAAAAAATTGCAGCAAGGTATTTTTGGATTTTAATATATGATAAAGATAGACCCAGGGGCCATGGTTTTCACTAAAGGCTTCTCTCTCGAACAAAAAGCATATGGTGGGTAAACAAATTACTGTTGGGCAATTGATAGAAAAGCGCATAGTTATTACGATATCAAAGGCAATGATCATGTATATAGGCACCACGTCCGAGACAAGTAGACTGACTGCTGCCTGCATCTACTAATATTACTCCACACATCAACCACTATCCAGCATGCATCTAGAGTATTAAGTTCATAATGAATGGGGTAACGCCTTAAGCAAGATGACATGATGTAGACAAAGTAAATCCAATCAATATGAATAAACCCCATCAATTTATCCTTAATGGCAACAATACAAATACGTGTCTTGTCCCTTTCTGTCACTAGGATATAGAGCACAGCAAGATTGAACCCATGACAAAGCACCTCTCCCATTGCAAGATAAATCAACCTAGTTGGCCAAACCAAACGAATAGGTCGACGAGAAATACAAAGCTATAATAATCATGCATAAAGGAGTTCAGAGGAGACTCAAATAATATGCATGAATAATCTGATCATAAACCCACAATTCATCGGATCCCAACAAACACACCGCAAAAGAATACATCGAATAGATCTCCAACAACATCGAGGAGAACATTGTATTGAAGATCAAAGAGAGAGAAGAATCCATATAGCTACTAGCTATGGACCCATAGGTCTATGGTAAACTACTCACACATCATCAGAAGGGCAACAAGGTTGATGTAGAGGCCCTCCGTGATTGATTCCCCCTCCGGTAGAGTACCGCAAAAGGCCTCCACATGGGATCTCTAAAGAACAAAAACTTGCAGCGCGGAAGAAGTATTTTGGGTGGCTCTCTATTGGTTTCCAAATTTTAGATAATTTATATAGTTGGAATTTGGTCAAACAAAAGAACGAGGGGCCCATAAGGTACTTGGACGTGCCTGCCCCCCTGGGCGCGCGCAAGTGCCTTGTGGCCTACTCCCGAAGCTTCCAGGGTCTCTTATGTCCAAAAAAACCGTCAAAAGCTTTGTGGCATTTGTTCTTCATTTGGTACTGATTTTCTTGAAAACCAAAAATAGTCAAAAACAACAACTAACACTTGGCACTAAGTTAATAGGTTAGTCCCAAAAATGATACAATATTGCATATAGAACATCTAAGATTGATACTATAATAGCATGGAACAATCAAAAAATTATAGATATGTTGGAGACGTATGAACCACAAGCCTAGGGGTGCTCCCTGGGGGTGGCCGCGTCCCCTGAGCTTGTAGCTCCTGGGTGCCCCCCCCTATGGTAGTTCTCTTCACCAATATTTTTTATATATTCTGGAAATATTCTCCATAAAATTTTAGCCCAATCTGAGAACTTTTATTTCTGCACAAAAATAACACCATGACAATTCTAATAAAAACTGCGTCGCTCCAGGTTAGTTCCTATCAAATCATGCTAATTATCACTACAAAAAAATACACTTCCGTGATGATACGTGTTTGTCAAAGTAGGTCGCATTTTTTGTCATGCATGTACATCCATGACGATTTTATGACAGAATCAAGATAGTCATACCTGTGCTGTCGTAGAAGTGTTCCATGACATTACCAAAATTATCATCATGGAAGTGTCTACTTCCATGACGATAAATCGTGCGTCATAGAAGTGCTTTCATCAAGGGTGACCGACACGTGGCATCCACCGTAACGAGACGCCGTTAAGCGCCATTAACCTATCAGGTCAGGTTTTGGATCCGATAACCCGCTAATAGCCACGACCAATGCCGATTTTCCCTGTGTAAAATTCTCATTGGCCGATGGAACCACGCGTCAGCTCACGTTGGCACAGGTGTCACTCATCCAATGGTCAAGATGGGCCTATGATATGTTGACACGTGGACGGGCCCAAAAGTGGCCCATAAAGTTTAAATGGGCCGGCCCAACTAAAGGCCCATAAGATTTAGCGAACCATAATGGGCCGACCTAGCTAAAGGCCCACAAGATTTTGCAGACCATAATGGGCCGGCCCAGCTAAAGGCCCACAAGATTTAGCGGACCACAATGGGCCAGCCCAGCTAAAGGCCCACAAGATTTTGTAGACCATAATGGGCCGGCCCAGCTAAAGGCCCAACATTCTCTGTTAAGGCCCGTACAGCTAGTGTCAAATCGGCCCGTCAATGGCCTGTCCTAAACTTGTCATCATCGCAGCCCATGGTCACTTCTGGCCCGTTAACAGTCTGCTAAGTATTTGGGCCGACTTACGGCCCGGTGTATTTCCGTCCTGTTAAAGGTCCTGCTTCATTCGGGCCCATTTATAGGCCATTGAAACTTTCGACCCATAAATGACCGTGAAGGATTTGGGTCACATTCGGCCATATCTGACATTCGGCCTGTTAGAGGCCCACTATAGATTTGGGCCACTTTCGGCCTGTTGTGATTTTCGACCTGTTAATGTTAGACGAAAACCATGGGCCATATGTGGCCCAACGTCACATTGGGCCCATTAACGGCCCATATAAAAATGACGATAATCTCCGACCAAACTTCCGGCCTGTTAAAGGCCCGTGTATTAGGTCGGTGCATTTACGGCCCGTCCGATTTCGGCCTATCAAAGATCAGCATCGTAAATGGGCCACCATTTCGGCCTGCTAAGACTAGTGGGTTATTTGGCACAATCAGGGCTCAGTCTCACTTTCGGTCTATTAAAGGCCCATGTTTTTTGTGGGCTCGAGATATTTACACCTATAAACGGCCTATTGTTACTGAGGGGCCAAATTATGTTTAGGCCTGTTAAAGGCCCACTATGGGCACAGGCCTACCAGAAAGATATGAAAGCTTATGCTGATTTAGGCCCAAATATTTTTAGTGGGCTACATGCAAATTTCGGCCCATAATCGTTTTTACCCCAATTGGAATGGGCCCGACGAATGTTGGCATGGTGGGATCCTATGAAGCTTTCGGTCGAATACATTACTAAGATAAACCTACACTATACAAAAATAGCATCGTAATTACTGCAACCTTTGGCAGCATCATAAATGATGTATCACAACAAAATAAATTCCAACCATACAACAAAAGGCCCGTTGGCATAAAGTTTATAGTCCTTGCAGATAAAAGCACCATTAGATGTAAGCACGGATCATTTGACCTGAGTGCTAATGTTTCAGGCTGTAGAGTCTGATGGAGCAACACGATCTTCACCTTTTTCCGCCATTGCTCTTGAACAACGAAGTGAATGTCTGATAGTCTGGTTTCAAAACCATTCGTATCTTGACGACATTTGTCAACCACTATTATTGTTTCTGAAACGACGTCCATTAGGGATTGGACTTGTGTCTGGAGCACAGTTATATCACTCTGTCTAGCAGGAAGATTTTGTTCAGTAGGTGATTTGGACGAGGTTACCTTGACAACCAACCCAGAATTATGCAGGAAGGTGCTTTTTGCACTGTTAGTGGAGAGATACTGACCCACTTCAGTAAGAGGTGACATTGTGCATGTGGTAGCCTCGTCACCTTCAGGTGGTTGTGGTTGTTCAATCATTTGTTCCATAGCTTCCTGAAAGTTTGAACTTGTAGATTAGTGTACCAGATAAGTTACTAATGAGATAAAAACAAACGAAGTAGGTTACACGTTTATACAAAACTTATTTTGGTGAACTACTGTAATACATTAGCATGTATTGTAGTGCCAACTACATAATAAAATCACTTTTGGAACATATGTCCATGTAGCATGCCTACTGTATTGTCTATTTCCTCACATTCGTTGACATCTAAAGATAAAGAGACATGGTTTAAAGTAGGATGAACATAGTATGACATCCTTCATATCATGGGCAAACAGATATAAAACAAACAGGCTATTTTATCATTGTGTGCGCACATGAACATAACAACAAGATTATAGATCAAGACCAAAAGAATATCCTTCATCTCTTTTAAACCATGTAAGGTGAAATGATACGTTAAGACAACTTTGTATAAAAGTGAACAGAGTAACTGACATTGGCTGCAAACCAAGTAGTTAAATGAACACATCACAATACTAATCAGTTCAAAGGTAGGAGGAGTAAGGACTTACAACAGCGGCTTGAACTGGTGTGCTCATGCCCTTCATCTTGCTGGTGTGGCAATCCTTGAAGATTTGCACTGCATTCGGTTCAGGTTCTTTTTGGTCCGCACGGGCTTTCCTCTGTATTTGGAACAAGTCAATATAGATACGATAATATGGCTCGGAAAAAAGAAGGAAGTAGCAGTTATTTACAAGAGCCTCGTAGTGTGCAATATAGCTACGAGATCCTGTTGTTTGTTGGAATTTCACTTTAGAACGGTTGGTTTTGTTCTTCAAATAGTTAACCTAGAAGAAGATACGCTTTTAAGGCACATACATAAATACAAGTTCAATATGTGGTCTGATCAAATACATATAGCCTACCTAATACTTTGGATCAGACCAGTGCTTAACGAGGGCTATCCAGTCTTCATCTGTAATATATTCCACTGGAGATGTTTGGCGATTTCATTGTTAGCCTTGCCTTCAAAGTGAGATTTTCTAAGGTGGTATCGGTACTGTTGCAGAGCAGACTGAAAAACATGAGTGCATGCTTTTTTAGTTGCATCATCTTTTGGATCCAACTTGAACCTCATCTGTTGAAAAAATAATGTGAGTCTTATTAGGAGGAAGCTAGAAAGTATGGGATAGAGCAAGAAAATATTACTAATTGCGATGAATAACATTACTTACAGATAAATGGTCAAGGAAGGTGTTGAAATGGGTATTGTCTTTCTCATTCCTGTACTAGATCCACGTTGGGAGGATACATGCATGAAACCTAACGGCAACGGCTGCCTCTGGTACTAACTCGGCTGACTCTGTAGCATCACGTGGCCTTTTTAAACCTGCCTCAAAATGGATCTCCATTCTTACTCCTTTAGATTTTGTTAATCTGTCAAGCATTATCCCTGATGTCTGTTTCCGCTTGCGCCGTGGTGCTAGTTCAACAACGAGTATGGAAAGTGTTAGTGTACATCAAACTGTGAGAGTACATATAAAGGAGCATGCAACTGCAACTTGACTCGGTCAGGTACCATCTTGGTGTTGATGCTGATGAGGTTCATCTGATCTTGCCAAGTCATGTTGTGTCAGCAGTGCTTCGAAAGTAGTGTTAGGTGTGAAGGCAGCTTGGGAACTGGCCAGTTCTGGAGCAAACAAACGAGTAACACATTGAGATGCTGGTAAAGTTGAAGCGGATGCTGCAGCTGGTGGAGCAGGTGATACTGTGTTTGTAGATTTAGCCGGTGGACTTGGACCTTCTACTGCACTATAAGTACCAGCAGAATCTCGACGGCAGATCCTTTTCGGTTTCACCTGATGAGTAACACCACTCCCTACTATATTATTTTCCTTGCTCTTTTTTGACTTTGCCATGTCAAGCTGTACCCACAACACAAAAGAATAAAATTGCTCTTCATAACTCACTGATGCATGATACAGACAAGCAATACTTTGATGTAAGACAATCGTATGAGGATGGAATATGTAAGAAAAACAGGACGACATGACATATTCACAACTAAGATGTGTAGACTAAGCAGAAGGATTTTCAAGAAAATAGAAGTAATGCAAGCTAGACACCATATGAAAGATGCAACCAATATTACTCTGCCAAGTTAAAAGTGTCTTGTCATAAGTGGTAATTTGAAAAATTAGAAGTAGTACAGCGCATAAATCAATGCAAGATGCACTATCAAACTGCCATGTTAAAAGCGTACAATCATGAGTGACTGATGCGGGATACACAACAGCAGTACTTTGATGTAAGAACATGGTATGATAGATAGATGCAGTGTATTCTAGACACAGAAAGCCATGTCATATGCACATGTATAACGTATAAACTCTGCAGGTGCAATTTAATCAAAATAGAGGAAATACAGACTAGATAACATACGCAACATGAAACCAATTATCACATTGTCAACTTAGAGCAGACACCTGCGATGGTGGAGTACGGGAGATGAACTCATCATGTAGACTTGGGACTTCAACTTCATTAACAGTAGCAGTGGCAAATCTAGAGAGTCTCTGTTTGCGTCGGTGCGGAGGACCACCAACATCCCCTAACTTACTCTTTTCCTTCCTATTTTTTAATATTGCCTTATGAAGTCAAAACCACAAGAAGATGAATATAATTAGCTCTGCATAACTGGTTGATGCATGATACATACAAACACTACTTTGATATAAGGCAAGCGCAGGATAGGAGGATGGAATATATACAAAAAATATAGCATTTCATATTCACATGTACGATAGGAGGATGGAATATGTATGAAAAAATAGTAAGCGAAAGGCATTTCAATAAAATTAGAAGAAAAGAAAGCTAGGCACCATATGAACATGCAACCAATATCACCCTATCAGGTAAAAAGTGTCTCGTCGTAAGTGCCATTTCAAGAAATTAGAAGCAGTACAAGCTAGAAGACAATGCAAGATGCAACCTACATCACAGTTCCAAGTTAAATGTGTCTTATGGGTAAGTGATCATTGTAGGTATAAGTTGTAAGCTACGCAGATGCAATTAACCATAATTAGAAGCAATACAAACTAGACATCATACGAAAAATGCAACCACATATAATAGTTCCAAGTTAGAGCAAGCACCTGTGATGGTGGAGTAGGGGAGATGTGCTCATCATGTACACGTATGTTCTAGAAACAGGAACATGTGTCATATTCATAGGCATTATGTGTAAAGTAAGCAGATGCAATTCAACAAAGTTAGAAGCAATACAAGCTAGACATCATACGTAGCATGCAACCACATATAATAGTGCCAAGTTAGAGCAAGCACCTGTGATGGTGGAGTAGGGGAGATGTGCTCATCATCTACACAGCTACGTTGACTATCCAGCCTTGTGTTGTCTTGCGAATCTTGTTGGGAGGATGGTGGAGTAGAATCTGTAGAGACCCCCTGTTTGAGTTGCTCCGAAGGACCACCATCATCCACTGCCGGACTAATTTCCTTCAGCTCTAATGATTTTGCATTGTGAAGTCAAACCGATAAGAAAAAGGAATAAAATTCGCTCTTCAGAACTCATTCATGAATGATACTGACGAACACTACTCGGATGAAAGGCAAACACATGATGCAAGGATGGAATATGTATGAAAAACAGGATGGCGTGACATATTCACACCTATGATGTGGTAACTAAGCAGAAGGAATTTCAACAAATTAGAAGCACTGCAAGCTAGACACCATATGAAACATGCAACCAATATTACTCTGCCAAGTTCAAACTGTATGGCGTTTCAACAAATTAGAAGCAGTACATGCTAGAAATCATATGCAAGACACAACCAATATCACAGTGGAGACTTAAAGGTGCCTTATCATAAGTGACCGATGCGGGATATGCAAGAACAGTAGTCTGATGTAGGAACATCGTGTGATCAAATATAGTATGTTCTAGAAACAGGAACACATGTCATATTCACGGGCATTATGTGTAAAGTAAGCAGATGCAATTCAACAAAGTTAGAAGCAATACAAACTAGACATCATATGCAACATGCAACCACATATAATAGTGCCAAGTTAGAGCAAGCACCTGTGATGGTGGAGTAGGGGAGATGTGCTCATCATCTACATAGCTACGTGGACTGTCTAGCCTTGCGTTGTCTTGTGAATCTTGTTGGGAGGATGGTGGAGTAGAATCTGTAGAGAACCTCCATTTCAGTTGCTCTGAAGGACCACCATCATCCAATGCCTTGCTAATTTCCTTCAACTTTATTGATTTTGCATTGTGAGGTCAAACCTACAAGAAAAAGGAATATAATTCGCTCTTCAGAACTCATTCATGCATGATACTGACGAACACTACTCTGATGAAATGCAAAGTCATGATACGAGGACGGAATATGTACGAAAAAAATGGATGGCTTGACATATTCACAACTATGATGTGGTAACTAAGCAGAAGGCACTTCAACAAATTAGAAGCACTGCAAACTAGACACCATATGGAAGGTGCAATCAATATCACTCTTCCAAGTTAAACTATCTCGTCATAGGTGGCTTTCATCAAACTAGAAGCAATACATGCTAGAAATCATATTCAAGACGCAAACCAATATCACACTACCAACTTAAAGGTGTCCCATCATAAGTGACTGATGCAGGATACACAGGAAGAGTAGTTTCATGTAAAACATGGTGTGATAGACAGATATAGTATGTACCAAAAATAGGAAAGCGTGTCATATTCACACATATCATGTGTAAGCTAAGCAGATGCAGTTTACACTAATTAGGAGCAATACAAGCTAGACACCATATGCAACATGCAACCAGATATCACACTGCCAAGTTAGAGCCAGCACCTTGGTTGGTGGAGTAGGGGAGCGGAAACTTGGACCTTCTTACGCACTATCAATACAAGAAGAATTAGTACAGATGCTCCGTTTACGTTGCTGCAGAGGACCACCATCATCGCCTTCCTTGATCTTTTCCTTCCCCTTTCTTGATTTTGCCTTGTCAAGTCAAACCCACAAGAAAAAGGAATAAAATTTGCTCTTTGGAACTCATTGATGCATGATACTGACAAACACTACTTTCATGTAAGGCAGCCGCGTGATAGGAGGATGGAATATGTATGAAAAATAGGACGGCATGACATGTTGACATGTATGATGTATAAAGTGTAAACTAAGCACAAGGTTCTTCAACTTGTTAGAATCAATGCAAGCTAGAAACCATATGAAAGATGAAACCAATATCACTCTGCCAAATTAAAAGGGTGCCCTAACAAATGTATTTGACCAAATCAGAAGTAATACATGGCAACATGCTAGAAATAATATGCAATATGCAAGGAATAAAGGCGACTCATCGTAAGTGATTGATGCAGGATACAGAAGAGAGGTAGTTTCATGTAAGAGCAAGGTTAACACATAGATGTAGTGTGTACCAAAAATAGGAAGGCATGTCATATTCACAGGTATAATGTGTAAACTAAGTAGATGCAATTTACCCTAATTAGAAGCATTACAAGCTAGACACCATATGCAACATGCAACCACATATCACACTGCAAAGTTAGAGCAATCACCTGTTATGGTGGTGTAGAGGAAGTGCGGTCTCCAAGTACAGAGCTATGTCCAATATATTCATTTAGGCTTGTTGTTTCTTGAGAATCATGTGGAGAGGATGAAATTGCATTCTTTATAAGAGTAGCGCGTCTCATATCAACCCACGGGCGTGACTGTCTCATCATAAGCGATAGATGTAGGATACACAAGAACAGTAGTTTGATGTAAGAACATGGTGTGATAGGCAGATGTAGTAGGTACCAAAAACAGGAAGGCGTGTCATATTCACATGTATAATGTGTAAGCTAAGGAGATGCAATTTAACAAATTAGGAGCAATACAAGCTAGGCACCATATGCAACATGCAACCAGATATCACATTGCCATGTTAGAGCAAGCACCTTGGGTTGTGGAGTAGGGGAGATGAGATTTGGAACTAGCACTGCAGTACGAGTAGCAGTAGAATCTGCAGAGATCATCTGTTTTGGTTGCTCCAGAGGACTACCATCATTCCGTGCCTTCGTCCTTTCAGATTTTGCCTTGTCAAGTAAACACACACGAAAAAGGAATGAAATGCGCACTTACAAATTCGTTGATGCATGATACTGACGAACACAACTTTTATGTATGGCAACCACATTGTAGGAGGATGCAATATGTATGAAAAACGCTAAGCAAAAGGCATTTCAACAAATTGGAAGCAATGCAATCTAGACACCATATGAAAGATCCAACCAAAATCACTCTACCAAGTTAGATGTGTCTCATTATAAGTGTCACTTCAACAACTTAGAGGCAATACATGTTTGAAATGATATGCAAGATGCAACCAATATTACATTGTCAACTTGAAGGTGTATCGTCAGAAGTGATTGATGAAGGATACACAAGAAAAGTAGTTTGATGTAAGAACATGGTTAATAGAAAGACATAGTATGTACCAAAAACAGGAAGGTATGTCATATTCACAGGTATAATGTGTTAACTAAGCAGATGCAGTTTACCCTAATTAGAAGCATTACAAGGTACTCCCTCTGTTCCAAATTACTCGTCGCTGAAATAGATGTATCTAGAACTAGAATACATCTAGATACATCCATACGTGCGACAATTAATTCAGAACGGAGGGAGTAGACACCATATGCAACATGCAACCACATATCACATTGCCAAGTAAGAGAAAGCACCTGCGATGGTGGTGTGGGGGAATTGCGGTCATCAACTAGAGAGCTACATTGACTATCTTCATTTAGCCTTGCTGTTTCTTGAGAATCATGTGGGGAGGATGACACTCACTTCAAACGAGTAGGGCATCTCACAGTAACCCATTGGGGTGATTGTCTCATCATAAGTTATTGACGAGGGATACAAAAGAGCATTAGTTTGATGTACGAACATGGTTAATAGACATATGTAGTATGTATCAAAAACATGAAGGCATGTCATTATCAAAGGTATAATGTGTAAAGTAAGAAGATGCAATTTAACCAAATTGGAAGCAATACAAGCTAGACACCACATGCAACATGCAACCACATTTGACAGCGCGAAGTTAAAGCAAACACCTGGGATGGTTGTGTGTGGCAATTGAGATCATCAACTACAGAGCTATGTTTACTGTCTCCAACTGCTGACATTACACCCTTTAGAGCGCTGAAACGCTTAGTGCTTATCTTCGAATTACACTAGAGCAACTTTTGTCTTTTCTTTTCTGCATTCATCAACACTGCGTCAGAGTCTGAAATACCCATGCATAAAAAAACAATAGTGTGAGTATGGGTGAAGTGTGTGCACAATTAGTAAAGTGTAAAGGTAGCAGATAGCAGGTCAGTGAGAAATAAATGACGGGAGACATATGATAGCTCTACAACATGCATGGCACACTAAATTGCTACAGGATTATATGAAAATAACAGTCGACTGAAAATAAATAGGTCAGTCCATTTTTTTCTGTACCGTTTGATGTACAAAGAACGGACAGGTCGCCTTCATCTACCTCCAGCCAGTCAGTGTTGACGATATTCCTCGAAACGCCAGCGACCACCGGCCTAGTCCCCTGCCTTCGCCGTCCCCTCGACCTTACCACACCGCCGTGCTTGGCACCGCCCCCCGGCCATCCATTCAAGCCCCGCCGACCTCCAGATTGGGCACAAGCAGCTCCTGCGCCCCACACCCCTATGATAGACCCCGATGCGCCGCTTCCTCGGCGAACATGCGGACTAGGTGCTCCACGTGCCTAAGCGGGTGCTGCTTCTTTTAATTGCGGTTTGACTGACCAGGAATTGAAATCCAGGAGGGCTACTGACCTCTAGCAAAGGTGAAATAGTAAAGGAGGAAACCTTGTGCATTTAGTATCACGAAGAAGATGCAGTAAGAAGCGCTCAAATAGTTTCTTTCGTGGGATGAATACGGTGTCAGCAGAGACGTAAGATTTGCACAAATAATGGAAGAGGAGTACCTATTTCTGCTGGCAGCGCTGTGTCCTCCTTCTACTTTTCCAACGATCTTCTTGTGGTTTGCTAGAAACGAGAAGTTGTGGAGGATGGTGGAGCCTTGGACGACCCCATGGCCAAGTTGTTGAGTGTGGTGTGGTGGCCGTCTGTCGGCGGCGGGGAACCAGATCCGAGGCGGCGAACGATAGCATAGCGAGAACAGCTCTGGTGCGGTGGATGGTTGTGATAGTGGAGTGGCAGCAGTGAGTCGCAGGACGGCGTGGTCGGAGTGGTTCTGGTACGGCGCACATCGGCGTTGGTGTCGTGGAGGCAGCTCTGCCTTAGCTTCAGCTGCTAAGTCCTTGAGGGCGTTGTGGTTGCGGTTGCGTTGGACGACGACGTCGGGGTGCCGGCTCCGGCACGATGGAGGAGGGCGACGGTGGATTGGGCTCTATGGGGTGGAGGACAGAGGAGGCTGGGGTTTCGCGGCTGGTGGAGAGGGTGTTTTGGCGCCCACGGAGTATGAATGGGGAAACGGAGGGAGGCGGGGAACTAAGGGGGAACAATGTTTTGGTTTGGGACGCGCTTGCTTGAAATTTGGGGAAAGTTACAAACTTTGCCCCCATCTAAAATTTCGGACATATTGCGGGTTGGGGGTAGGACAGTAATCTCAGGTGTCCCAAATGTGGGCGGGATAGATTTCGGCCGAGCGCATGGGTGCTTAGGCGCCCATGGTGTATGAATGCTTCTCAGAGGCAGTTGAGACTGGCGTCATGGTGAAGTTACAAACCTATCCCAGTTTAGACCTTTGGACATCGGGCCGATAGGCTACACGGGCCAGAGTCAGGACAGTAATTTCCTACCACAAAACATTAGTCTCGCGCGGTTTCGGGTGACCAGAGGCCTATTTGGCGCTTCGTTCAATATTTGGGAGCAGAACATTAACGTTTTCGGTTCTCTTGAATTGAACTTTCAGGATTTGTCAAACTTCACAAATCTTTACTCTTGAAAATCCTAAATCTATGATTATTTTGGAATGGAGGGGGTACATTTGAATATACATTGCACATGAGTATATATTAAAAATTATGCAACTTACCTCAATTCATGCATGGTTCCAGATATAATCTCGTTGGTTGCAAAAAAAGTTAGACATGCGTATGAATATATATTTAGCATGTTCAAACGCACAACAAAGAGTGATGCCCCATTTTACATCCGATTTACAAATGTCATTATCTCGGGTTCAAATAGATGAATGCACTTCCTATGAATTTGAATCTTCTAAACCCCCTTTATGTTGAATTCGACATGTATTCTATTTCGTAGCTAGCAATTTGGAATGTATCCATGCAAGTGACAAATGTATAAAGTGCTTCACACTAACAACATGGAGTGCACTAATTAATGTTTATATATGAATTGCAGTCCATTGCATGTATTTCAAACCTCTCTCACTCTCTTGATCGATATTATGAAATAAACACATGCACATGCTAGAATTCAATAGAGTATGGGTGTTTGATAGACCAATTTTCGTCCATACACAATTTGCAAAATTCATGATCTCATCCAAAAATAATAATGCCATTTATATTTTAATTTGATGTGTAGAACCGCCTTTTACACGTAGATGCACTATGCCTCGGCCCGTTCTCACAAACGCGCTATATATCTCTCTATCTAACGCATAAGTGCACACACTTTATATGCATCGGCATTTCTCTTTCACACATGCTCACAATCTCTCTCGGGGTGTCGGGGCGTCTCACGCACATGCTCTATCTGTATTTCTCTCTCTCTCTTTCTGACTACTATGTACCACTCTTTTCACTAATCTCAGTTGGAAAACACCATTTCTCTCACATGTATATATACACACGCACGGTCTCTACTAGACCTCTATACGCACATATATGTGCCTACGTGTCTCCCGCACGCACATTATCTTTAGGCCTCTCTCGCACACATTCCCCCCCAGACACACCTCTCTCTTAGTAGTTGGCAGATATGATTCCATCATATCATTCGGTAGGATATCCCTGACTGTTAGGCTAGATGGTAATACGAGGCAAAGTTTTACCCTAGTTCGGACCCTTGCAGTTGAGGAAAAAGCCTACTCCTGGTACTATATATTAGTTATAGGGATGTGCAGAAAGTACACGTGAATACCAGGCATTGTGCGTGTGTGTATACTATCGACGAACTAGCCCCCAAGCTTCTATAACATACTGGGGGCCTAGGGTTACAAATCATATATAGTCGGCTTATCACCAGTGAGGATAGAGTCCTCCGCAACTCTGGTAGCTTCGTGTTGTACGCCGAGTCCTCCACATGGGTCTTCGTATAACGCGTCTCGGTCCAACATATATGTGGCGTAGGATGGAACCGACCCATGAGTCCTCATGTTGACCCACCACAACTAGAAATGATGTGCCCACCACACCACACACGCAATCGGCCACTAAGAAAATAAGCATATACAATAGTACAATGTTATACATGAAAGTTAATTGCATGGTGCATCCAAAAATATTTGTTCTGCATTGTGAATGTTTATATATTCTCATAAAATATTAGTCACGGGAAAGAGAAACGAAGGGCATAGCTCTCCTTGTCTCCACCGGACACCCTCTCTTTCTACACCACTTTCACGTACGCACACAAACTATCTCTCGACCCTCTAAAAGTATGCATGCCCACGACACATTCACGCGTCATGGTCACTGTATTTCAAGCTAAAGCACTATACAGTCACTGGACTTCAGAATATGCTCATTACGGTCATCGTATACATTCTCGTGGTGATCATACGATATCTAGATCACGATACGCTCCGTATTTTCTTGATGACACTAACAGACATTGCATTTGATGTGTGCTCCGTATTTTGTTGACGACACTTATGGTCATGTATTTGAATTGAAAGCACGATATGGTCACTAGACTTCAGAATAAGCTCATCATGGTCACCACATACATTTTATCATGCTAACATACATGTGGTTGGATGGTTAGGACAGTGGTTTCTCGAGCCCACTAGGGTTAAAGTCTCGGTTCCCGCATTTATCCTGTGTTGATTCAGTATTTTCCGGCAATGTGCGTTCAGTTGGAGGAGACGTTCCACTCGACTATGAGGCACCTATGGTGACTTCGTAAAATCTCAAGATCATATGGTGGCTCACTCTCTTGAAGGTGCTCATAGGGGTAGGGTCTGCGTGTGTGTGCTTATAGCGGTGAGTGGTTGCGCGTATATATGAGCCCTTGCGTCTATACCATGTTAAAAAAATACATGTCATGATTATAAGGTCACTGGCTCACCCGTACAACTCCGTATTTTGTTGATGACACAATAAGTCACTACAAAAAAAGACACATCCGTGAAATTTTGGGCCGAACAAATTTTTTTCTGTCATACTTATGACACTTCTATGACGATAATTGTGACAAAACCCGGTATCATCATAGATGTGGTGGAATCCTACTTCTATGAAAAAAAATCATGATAGAAAATGGGCTTTTCATCCTGGGCGGGCCGGAGTCGCAGCTGCATGACATTCTTTGCGCCGTCCATGATGGAAAAAACCGTGGTAGAAGCGAGGGCGAGGAAAATATCGGGGTGTTCTTGGTTACTGTGGGTGGTCGGGGCCGAGCGATGCGTGTTTCTCTCGTACGCATACGCGCGTGTGTGCGAGACGTTGGCTCTAACTGAACCCGAGCGAGGCGTTGGGATCTAACTGAACCCGAGCGATTGCACTACAGGCTACGCGTTACTGAACCCGAGAGATTGATCTATGGCTGTTAACTGAACCCGATCGAGCGATTCCTTCGCTACAGCTGCTAACTGAAGCTGGTTGATGCTGCCTCTGGATGAACAGTGAGCGTTGCGGGGTGGGGGGGGGGTTGGATGAACAGTGAGCGGTGGGGGTGGATGAATAGGACCCCGTGGCGTTGCCTCTAGATGAACAGGACCCCGATCGATCGAGACGGTTGGGGCTGGATGAATAGGACCCCGTGGAGGGCTAGATGAATAGGGCGACCCCATGGAGGGGTGGATGAACAGTAGACGGTGGAGGGGTGGATGAACAGTAGCCTGTGGAGGGGTGGTTGAACAGGAGCCCGTGGAGAGGGGTGGTTGAACAGTAGCCGGTGGAGTAGCGCACGGTGGAGGCTGGATGAACAGGAGCCCGTGGAGGCTGGAGGAGGTTGACGGTGGATGAACAGTAGCCCATGGAGGCTAGAGGAGGTCGACGGTGGAGATGAACAGTATCCCATGGAGTCCCGTTTTTCGGTAATCCAGACCCCTCCCGATGAACAGGACCCCTGTTTCGACCGTAGCGCTCCAACACAAGTCCGTTTTGCGGTACGCCACACCCCTCCCGATCAACAGGACCCTGTTTGGACCGTAGGAGGTCCAACACAAGTCTGTTTCCTCCATTTTGCGGTATGGGAGACCCCTCCCGATGAACAGGATCTCGTTTCGAACGTGGCCGGTCAAACACAAGGGTGTTTCCTCCGTTCTACGGTACGCCAGGCCTCGTTTCCATCGCATGTTCCATCCAAGCTGGTTGGCTCCCACGTGTTCGGTTGCCTCCCGATGAACACGACGCATTCCGTTGCCTCCCCATGAACACGACGCATTCTGTTGCCTCCCCATGAACACGAGGCGACGCAGTTTCTTCGTTTCGACCCAGCCATCTACACGAGCCCTGGCCGTACGTATGCGCGAGTAGGCGTTCGAGACCCCGCCCGTATGTATGTACGTGGACGTATTTTCTTTCTTGCACCCTGGCCGTTGTACGTACGTGTACATGCTACGTGCGCGCCTCTACTACGACACGTGCGCGCCTCTACTATGACACGTGCGCGCCTCTACATCAACCAGTATGTATGTACACGTTCACGACCAGAATGACAATGCTACGTACGCTTCGACCAGGTGGGTCCCGACTGTCAGGCACTTCCTTGCGTGCGAAGATGTAGCTGGTGGGTCCCAGCAGTCAGGGGGGCGAATCGTTTTTTTTGCCCGGATGAACTTCCTTGTGTGCGAAGGTGTAGCTAGTGGGTCCCAGCAGTCAGGGGGAAACATCTTTTTTGCGAAATACGGTGGCCCGTTTGGTGGGTCCCTGCTGTCAGGTGGAGGAATAATTATTTTGCGCGCAATACGGAGGCACTTCCTTGCGGCCGCCGTGGCCCCAGCTGTCAGCCTCTCCACGTATAGTACTCTTCCGATGGAAGTTGTTCCTTGACCATGTTGACCACGCCACGCGGAGAGCACCACGGCGGTGGATGACGGCGAGGCCTAGTAAGGGGACGACACGGAGCCGGGGAAGAGCCACAGTGGAAGCCCGCGCGGAGAGGAGTACGAGGGTTCACTGGTTCGGCTGTGGTGTGAGGCTGTCGTCGCTGCAGTGCCTGGCCAGCGGTGGGAATGGTAGGGGCGGTAAGGCCTCCGCGGCAGCACACCGGCCATGGGAGGCAGGAGCATGCGGCACGACCGGCGCTGCTTTGGGCGGCTGGAGCAAGAAGACCAGAGGTTGAAGAAGCACTACGGTCGTTGGATGGACATCGTACGGTCACTGGAGCTAGAATCATTCATATTGACTAAGTTGACAAAGCCCTCCATCCCCGTCAACTTAGTAGGCCCACAAGTCAGCCTCCCACCAAGGTGGGTCCCAGCTAGTAGGGGGAGTATTCACCTTTTTGTGCGTAATAAGGAGGCACTTCCGGTGGGTCCGAGCTGACAGCGGGGGGAACATTTTTTTTGCGAAATACGGTGTCCCATCTAGTGGGTCCCAGTAGTCAGGGCGGAAACATTTTTTTCGCAAAATACTGGTGGCCTGTCCGATGGGTCCCTGCTGTCAGGTGGAGGAATAATTATTTTCCGCATAATAAGGAGGCACTTCCTTGCAGCTGTCGTGGACCCAGCTGTCAGCCTCTCCACGTACAGTACTCTTCCGATGGAAGTCGATCATTGAGCACATTGACCACGCCGCGCCGAGAGCACCACGGCGGCGGATGACGACGAGGCCTAGGAAGGGGACGATGCGGAGCCGGGGAAGACGCGGCAGTGGATGCCCACGTGGAGAGGAGTACGAGGGTTCACTGGTTCGGCTGCGGTGTGAGGCTACCATCGCTGCAGAATAACAGGGGGTGTGGGTGAGTGGAGGGATGGCCTAGCCAGTGGTGGGAGTAGTATGGGGGCGGTGAGGGCTCCGCGGCAGCACAGCCGTCCACGGGAGGCAGGAGCAGGCGGCACGACCGACGCTGCTTTGGGCGGCTGGAGCAAGAAGACCAGAGGTTGAAGAAGCACTATGGCCGTTGGATGGACATCATACGGTCACTGGAGTATTGACTAATTTGACAAAGCCCTCCGTCCCCGTCAACTTAGTAGGCCCACAAGGCAGCCCAAAAATATGGTGGGTCCTAGCTAGCAGGGGGGTATTCATTTTTTGGGCGTAATAAGGAGGCACTTCCTTGTGTGCGAAGATATAGCTGGTGGGTCTGACCTGTCAGCGGGGGGAACATTTTTTTCACGAAATACAGAGGCCCTTCCTGTGGGTCCTAGGTGTCAGGTGGAGGAATCATTATTTTGCGCGTAGGCATTTCCTTGCGTGCGGCCGTGGACCCAGCTATCATCCTCTCCACATACAGTCCACTTCCGATGGATGTCATTCATTGACCACGTTGACCAGGCCGCGCCGAGAGCACCAGCGCGGTGGACGACGGCAAGGCCTAGGAAGGGAACGACACGAAGCCAGGGAATACTCGGCAGTTGTTTCCCACGCGGAGGAGTACGAGGGTTTACTGATTCGGCTGCCCTCCCCGGAGAATAACAACAGGTGTGGGTGAGTAGAGGAATGGCTAGGCCAGCGATGGGAGTACGGTGGGGCGGTGAGGCCTGTGCGGCAGCATAGCCGGCCGCGGGAGGAGAGAGCAGGCAGTCCCGCCGACGCTTGTTTGAGTGGCTAGAGCATGAAGAGCAGAGATTGAAGAAGCACGACAGTCGTTGGATGGACATCCAACAGTCACTGCTCTCGTGTGTTGACTAAGTTGACAGGGTGTTGCGTGTGCCTCAACCTTTCTTTTATGAAAGCATACGCGTCAACCTATAGTAGGCGCACAAGTTAGCCTCAAATTTGTGGAAAACAGCATACAACCCATCTGCCATTATTTCTAATAATGTACAACCCATTTGCTAATTCTTAAGAATTTTTTTTGGAGCCCATCTTCTTTTTGTTAGCATTACACCCCATATTGCGGCCACGGTTAAAAAGTATACGAAATTTTGCATATTTCGGTGCAGTCAACTATTTTTAATCCAGAAATATCGATTCACATTCAAACTATTTTGAAAAATAATTTATATAAATATAAAATCCAAATAATTGTCGACGCATAAAAATCAATGGAATTTAAAATCTTGTAATGAAAAAAAATTGAAAAGAATCCTCGGTTTGATGTGTTTTAAAAATGTACAGCCCATTTCTGGGCAAACCGAATGAAACTCTCCTTGTCTTGAAAGATTTGCAGCCCAGCAGGGCCGATAAAGCAAGTAGGCCTTGTTTGGGTATTTCTTTAAAAAAATAGAACTGGGCTAGCCATTTTCAGCAAGAAAAAACACAACTGGGCTCATGATGTGGTAAACATAAATAAAACCCTGGCTAGATGGGCCATAGCCCCTGCACAGCCCCGTTGTTACCCTGATCCGTCGCTAAAACTAGTATAAATAACAACTGCTTGTTCCTCAAAAAAAAACTGCGCGACCTGCTGGGTCCCTGGTGTCAGCCGCTCATAGTGTAATTGTCTTGTTTATTGACTACGTTGACAATGGCGTGAGCCCCAGATGTCCAACCATTAGGAGGAACCATATTTTTGGGCTTGTAATATAGAGGCACTTGCTTGCGTACTGCCATGACGCTAGTGGGTCCCTACTGTCATCCTCTCCACGTACAGTCATCTCCTTGTTCCTCTATGTTGTTGACGACGTTGACAACGTAAGAGGGCAGCGCACTACGCACGGCTAGCGAACCAAGGCCACAAGGCAAAGTACGACGGCGAGGCCTCAAACAGAACGAACAGGAGCCGTGGAAGATGCGTCGGTCTAGTCGCAGGGGGAGGGGAGTACGAGGGTTGACTGGTTCGGGTGCGGGTGTGTGTTTGGGCTGACGTTGCTGGAGAATAATAGGATGTGTGGGGGAATAGAGGGAGGGACTGGCCAACGTTGGAGGGTACGTACGGTAGGGCGACGGAGGCGCAACCAGCCATGGGAGGCGGGAGCAGGCGGAGCCGAAGGGGTGGTTTGGTTTGGGCGGCTGGAGGAGGAAGAAGACAAGAGATAGAAGATACACGATAGATGTTGGATGTTAATCCAACGGTTGTAGGCAGAATCGTTTGTTGACTGGCTAGTAAGTCGCCACCACCTTGGATAGGCTATTTCCTCATGGGTCCCAAATGTCAGAATCCAAATCTGTCACGATCATGCAGCCTTTCCTATGAAAATTTACAGCCCATTTGACGTGCTAATTTGAAATAAGTTTGTGGGTGCTGGTGGGGGCTAATCACTTGGCTTCTGTAATGCACAGTGAGCTCAAGCAGCCGGCGAGAGTGATGTTATTTCCCTTGGTTGGGGTTTGTTACAATATTTCACTCTAAATTAAACGAATGGCAAGCCATTTGCCTTGTTTCAAAGAAAATATGACAGTCACAGCCGAGTTGAAAAGGGCAGGAACATCTAACTCCAGCTTACAAACTGTACAAAAGCACGAGGGTTAATTTGTTCATCAGGTTTACAAATAACCCAGGTTGGAAAGGGCAACAACATCTAACTCCAACACTGTTTTCGGTAGTCACAGTCAAATGGATCGGTCAGGTCCATAGAATGAACATCCTGGGTCGTAAAATCTACTGGATTATGACCACAATATGTTGTAAATAGAAGCCTGGCACGTTTCGAAGCTCTTTTTCCCACCTGAAACTCCTTTTTTTGCTCTTCAACATACCCATCCGCCAAAACCATGCTGCTGATAAACTTAAGCCTAATGGACAATAGTAACCTCGCATTCAGCAGGAAGAATGTGACAAATCTAGTGTTTGCATGGTTGGCTACATATCATTCTAGCGTTATTGTCTTCAATCGAATCTCATGAGAAGTGAGAAAATCTCGATGCTTACGAATCCACCGATTGGTTATAACTTTCTTACCCCGTCCTGTTGCCTAAATAGACATGAATATTGAAAACAGTTAAGGTCTAAAAAAAGAGTGTCGAAAGAGCAACAACTGAACGGTTAATTCTAGTACACTATATGCGGGCTTCCAATGTGCGTGAAATTATCACCTTTATATACAACTTCTCTAGACATGGAAAGCATTGCAGCAAGCCAATAATCTTGTTCAGATCAAAACTATTCGTTTGGATGTATAAGATCTTGACAAAATCCAGCACCATTGATAGGCCATCCATGGAGAAACTCTTCATTGAGCATAGAACATAATATTAGTACAAAATGTGTACTCCAAGATGATATATAACTTATGCGCGGAAATTTAAAATGCAGCTTATGGTTACAAGTGTAGATGATAATATAAAGTACCTGAAGAACTGAGGAGCCAAACACCATATTGAAATGAGCATAGAGATCATGTATTACACCCAAGGTCTCCAGTTTAGGCGCAGAGAGGACGGTTATTTGCAACGGTGAATAACTAGAATCAAGGCTCAACCTTTGAAGTGAAGGGGCATCTTGGATGATGAGCTGCCTTCCGTCAAAAGAAATTCCAATTCTTACAAGGTTAGGCGACTTTATTTGGAGACAACCGATTCTAACTATGAAAACAAGCACCAAGCACTCTAGGGCAGGGCAACTAGAGTGGATGATGCTGTGCAATGAGGCCTCCGATATACGAACCCGCACAACTGAAAGTTTCTTGAGAAATGGGAGTCGAAGGTTTAGTACCATATTGTCTGGTAGGTAGCACAATGCAAAGGTGGCGGTGTGGAGAGAGGAGGAAAACCGCGAGATAGACATGGAGCTGAGGGCGCAAGTTCATGGCGTTCGGTATGTGTTATGTGATTTCTAGGGGAATAGTAGAACTCAAGCAGTTGTAGTTCTGTGAATTCAGGGGATTTCAGCCAGGCGTTCATCATGCAGGGCATGGTATGCTTGCTCAGGTAGCATGACGGGATGCCGAGGCTTTGAACGGAGCCCTGGTGGGAGGAGATGATGGCTCTGGGATTTCAAAATCATTGAAGAGAGATAGTTGACGACGGTCGAGATTAAGGGGCACGACGCGCCATAGAGGGCGCCACCGAATTGAGAGGACTTGGGTGCGGCAGCAATCCTTGGTGGGGAGAAGCGCGATGATCTCCACAAGGACGGCGTCCGGGAGATCGCTGATGCGGTCCACCCGAGATTCTATGGGTTCCTGGGATCTGGTGGGGGCAGGGTTGCCGCTTCTCCCCGCGCTGCCGGGTGCGGGATCTACAACAGGCGTCGCTGCTGGTGGGAGCCTCATCTTCTTGGTGCTGGGGTCAGCCGACTCCATTTTCCTCGAGGGCGTCGTGTCGCGCTCATGGATTTGAGCAGAGTAACGAATGACGAGCCTAGTTGTAGTGCGAGTGAAGAAGAAGGGGAGCTGGGGTTTTTCTGTAGTAGTGAGGAAGAAGGGGAGCTGCGGTTTTCTGTAGGAGTGAGGTGAGGAATTTGGGGGTACGAGTGGAGCGAGCTGACGTGAGGTGGGTGGGAGCGAGGAGGAAGAAGAGCACCCATGATTTTTTGGGGGGCGGTGTGCTGGGTGCGGGTAGCGCCTCTCATTCAGTAAATATATGGGCTTTTGAATTGATTTTACTATTTACTATTGTGGATGGGCTGTTTTGTCTTGGGCCCAGACAAACAATTACTACTAGTACAGGTGGAGACACTCTACAGCTACCCAGAAAAACAATTACTACTAGTACAGTGGAGACACTCTACCGCTTCTGGCTCCTCCTAAGTCATTGAAACGTCTCTCTCTACTGAATGATGTTATACTTTTGTTCACCCACATGCCGGCCATGCAGCGCGCGGGCCAAAATGTCATCCACCAAATTAGAAGGCAGTATGCAGGCGGAGAGTCACCCCAGTCGTAGCGTGGCAGTAACGAGCCGTCGTGTCACAAAACCCCACCTCCCCGCAGTCTAAGTTTGACGAACAAAGCAACCATCATTTCACTCTTCGCTGAATCCCCGTCTCCCTCACCGTCTTCAAGAAAGGCAACACTCGCATCTGCCACTGTTCTTCTCTCCCAACGAAGGGAAGGTAAGCAGATCCGTGATGTTGGTATATTTTTGTTTAGAGAAAAAAAAGAACTTTTGCAAAGCAGTAACCGATCCTCACTCTCTTTTTTGTTTCATTGTCATTGATTGTGTTTTCCTTTCAGTGGTCTCCTAGTGTTCGTCAGTTTCATGATGGACCAAGGAGAACCAGGCAAACATCTGCCGATATTGGAGCAGACACGGGAGGCTAATCCCCACGAGAGAGAGAGCTCCAAGAAGATGGAGGCAGCCATCGAGCCGACCCCAGATACGCTCACAGCCACTACTGAGATGGTCAATGCCCCGTTTGAGGTTACAGCCCCCGCGGCACTGCAGGAGCAGGTTTTCCCCTTCGAGGATGTGCCCCCCCCCCCCGCGCTGAGCTGCCCAAGGTGATTTTCTTCTTTGCCGATCTCGATTGTGGTTTTTCATCTAAGTATGTGGTGATTAATAATGCAAAATTTTATTACCTTCGATGCCATGCTATACATAGTGGTTTAAATAACTTGTGTTTCTTATACTGAAAAGTAATTCAGAATTTGGTTTTGTTTCAATTAGAGCCCTGATGCAGACAAGGATTGTGTGGTTGCACATGTCACTCGCTATGAGGCGGATGACCTAAATATACACACTGGGAAAACAGAGTTCTTAGGCTGTTGGATCCTGGAAGCCATTTGCGGTTATACCAATGAAGAGTTGTATTCCCGCCTCACTATTGTCAGGCGTGTTGTCCAGGGTGTACTGAAGCACAAGAAGTTCAAAGCTACTCCTTCGTTTGTGAGGCATACTATTCTTGTCAAGCTTACGCAGGAAGATGACGTGGCATGCCTCTACAAACAAGTTTATCAGTGGCAAGGCCACAAGGTTCTCTTCATGAAGGTTCATAGGATTGAGCTGCTGCTGGACTTCCTCGATGATGTTCATGGCAAGGTCCGTCTTGTGTCCAGCCCAAATTAGATCGAGGCATGAAATAGTTGCCCCAGCTAGTGTTTAATAGTAGTTTGGATTGTGTCTAATTATCCGAACCTTGCCTGTTGTCGACCCCTCTGGGGCTAGTACTCTGTTTGAATCCGTCTATGGGAACTGCTGCTACTTTTGTGTGCCCGTGAATCATGTGAGAACCATCATTGTTGCTGAAACAGATGTGTCCTCACTAGTTTTTTCATGAATATGGCATGGTAAGACATAAGTTGTCACGGTTTATCATACGAGCAGTGTGTGTTTTGATGAAATAGAGCACTCGTTCGAGAACTGTGCACGGACGTATACATAAGTACTTGTAAACACTGTTGGTGCTACCCCAGTTGTAAGCAGTTGTGCAAAACACGACACATCGGCTCAGCTCGCTTCAACACTAGGCTATCGACCAGCTAACAATCAACAATGTGTTGTCTGACATAAAAGCAACTATGTATCTTGTTATAGTGGTTCATGCATTTAACTGAGGCCACAATGTAAATTCCAAACGTTCACACGCTAGTCCAGCGCTCATGTGGAACACTCACATTAAACTCGTCTTCATAAAAAACTTGAAAAGCATAAGTTAAGCAATTTTATACATCTCAATGATTCATAGAACATAACAAACATATACTAGTTCACAGCAAAAGACAAAGTTGTGAGAAGGTTTACAAATCAGGAAAAAACAAGCAAGGCTTCTCTGAGCAAAGGGCCTCCCGGCAGGCTTAAATTTCCTGGAGTTCACTCTGGTTTTTACTTGTTGCCACCATCTAGGGTTAGGTTCTCTCATTCCAGAATAACCAATTATAATTGTGGTCTCAACTGGAATGCTAAACTGAACCATGCAGTGTACTGACCAGGTGAAATTCTTGTGCATTCCACTAAATTTAAGCACCACTATTTGCAGAAATAAGCAAACCACAATGCCTCTTGCCCACACAGTTGTCCAAAAAACCGTTGTGCAGCCGTGCCAGCTAGTCCTCGGTCCATGGATGAACTGGTAGAAAGTGCATTCTGGACTAGGATGCAGTTGTTTTTGCTCGTCCCTGCACTGCAATCAGGAAGTAAAACGTACGAATCAACTTCTTTTAGATTGCGTTGGTCATTCTACCTTAGTTACTACCAATGTAGGAATACCTTGAAGACTGGAGGTTAGACGATGGCAACGAGGGATAGCCATCTCATTTTGCGCAGTTGTACTAAAACTGAGGTGTGTGCTTTTGATTGGGCGGATAGAAACGATACGGAGACAGACATCCCGAAACGATATGGAGACAGACATCCCTGTTTGCGCAAATACGAAATACGGTTATTTAAAAGTGACAGATATTTGCAGTGGCGTATGATTAACATCAGCATCTATTGTGTTATAATTGGCACTAGATTGACAGTATGAAGAGTCCTTAAGTAAGTAGCATCACATCACATCAACACTGCCACTAGATTAACATGCAGAACAATAGCATAAGTATTACTGTCATGGGAGTAGCACATGGTCAGTAAATGTGCAATCAAATTTGTGCAGTTCCACTGGGATGAAGCAATGTTTGCGGTGTGAGATTTAAGTGTAACTGCAAAAACACAATTCATGGGAAATAAAGGAAGACGGAAGCACTTCAGAAAATGGTGGTGGCATTGCTTTAGTTTATCGACGTCACTAGACCATTACTTATAGTGACATTAGGTGGCATTGCTTAATGCTTCATGTGGTTTTACATTAATGGTAGCAATATGGGCGTAGGGACAGCAGGGGCATAAAGTGGTGAGGCAGATGTGGCTGCCGAGAGCGGCAAACACTCAGGCAGCATGTCTGCATTTGTCCCATTTTTTATCTCCTCGGCAACATTTTCCTATGTGAGCACAGGATATCTAGACCTGCTCATTCTCATTTGCGTTGTCCCCCAAAACCCGTCACTTTCTTTCCTTTTTCAACCAAGAGATAGGTCCACTTCCCCTGTCACGCCCAATATGCGATACTATCCTAAAGAGACTCGAAGGTCCCACCAAGGATAGAACCGCATATTGAAATGCTTTTGCAAGGTGGATATCATTACATCAACATTACATAATAGATAGGGATACATACATAAGGCATACAATGCCACACGAATACAACATCATCTTACATAAGAGCATCATCCGACTACGAATGAAACACAAACAGAAACTCAAACGACATCCAACCTGCTAGCCCAGGCTGCCGACTTGGAACCTATCCCCTGATCGAAGAAGAATCAGAAGAAGAACTCCAAAATAAGCAAACATCGCTCTCGCGTCATGATCATCACAAAACCTGTACCTGCAACTGTTGTTGTAGTAATCTGTGAGCCACGAGAACTCAGCAATCCCATTACCATGGGTATCAAGACTAGCAAAGCTTAATGGGTAAGGAAGGGGTAAAGTGGTGAGGTTGCAGCAGCGACTAAGCAAGTATGGTGGCTAACATACGCAAATAAGAGCGAGAAGAGAGCAAGTGGGATGGTCGTGAAGCTAGCAATGATCAAGAAGTGATCCTGAACTCCTACTTACGTCAAACATAACCGAAAACCGTGTTCACTTCCCGGACTCCACCGAGAAGAGACCATCACGGCTACACACACGGTTGATGCATTTTAATTCGAATCAGGTGTCAAGTTATCTACAACCGGACATTAACAAATTCCCATCTGCCACATAACCGCGGGCACGTCTTTCGAAAGTTTATACCCTGCAGGGGTGTCCCAACTTAGCCCATGATAAGCTCTCGCGATCAACGAAGGATATACCTTCTCCCAGGAAGACCCGATCAGACTCGGAATCCCGGTTTACAAGACATTTCGACAATGGTAAAACAAGACCAGCAAGACCGCCCGATGCACCGACAATCCCGATAGGAGCTGCACATATCTCGTTCTCAGGGCAACACCGGATGAGCAATCCGTACAACTAAAACCAGACCTCAAGTTTCCCTGAGGGGGCGCTGCAAAGGGCTCTAGTTCGGACCAACACTTAGACAAGCATTGGCCCGGGGGGGCTATAATAAAGATGACCCTTGGCTTAATTACTCCCAAGGGAAAAGTAGGTGGTGGTGAGGCAAATGATAAAACCAATGTTGGGCCTTGCTGGAGGAGTTTTATTCAAAGCGAACTGTCAAGGGGGTCCCATAAATCACCCAACCGCGTAAGGAACGCAAAATCCGGGAACATAACACTGGTATGACGGAAACTAGGGCGGCAAGAGTGGAACAAAACACCAGGCATAAGGCCGAGCCTTCCACCCTTTACCAAGTATATAGATGCATTAATTAAATAAGAGATATTGTGATATCCCAACATAAACCTGTCCACCATGGAGCAATCTTCAACTTCACCTGCAACTAGCAATGCTATAAGAGGGGCTGAGCAAAGCGGTAACATAGCCAAGCAACGGTTTGCTAGGAAGGGTGAAACGGTTAGAGGCTGACATGGCAATTTGGGAGGCTTGAAGAGCAAAAGATAGGTAGCGCAACATAGCGAGAGAAAGAAGCAACTAGCATAGCAATGATAGTAGTGAGATCTAGGGTAGCGGTCATCTTGCCTGAAATCCCGCTAGGAAGAATAACGAGTCCATGAAGAAGATGAAGCCACGAAGATGAACCAAGCGTAGACGAACGAATCCTCACGATCGCAACGGAAACAGGAGCTATCGAAAAGAAGCACAAAACATAGTAAACACACCACACATAGACAAGACATGATGCACAATAAGCATGATGCATGACAAGGCTAAATGAAGCTACTAATGGCAAGAGATGATGCAAACAAGAGCAACACATCAAGGCAAGTTTAAATGAGGCCGGGAACAACATATAACAATTCCAGTAAGTCCTCATATGCAACTTTTGAAATTGGTCCAGATCTGAATAAACATTATGTTCAAGTTGTTAAGCAGCAAGTTAAGATGCACCAAGATGATCTACACGAGATTCTAGTCAAGTTACATATAAAGTTCATTAGATTTGGAGCTACGGCCTAGAAGATATGAGCAAAACAAGTTAAACATGGCATTGATGCAAAATGCATACAAACATCAAGCAAACACCTCAAAACAAGGATGCAACATGATAATATGAAACTACATGCAAAATCAAGCAAGTTTCATATAGAGCACACTCAAAATAGAGCAACGGTTCAACACATACACTCTATACAAGTTATAGCAACAATCTGTCCAAAACAGGAACTAGGCATATTGCAAGCATCAAAACAATATGCTACAGCTTCTCAACATAAGAACAAAAGGCATGGACATGATGTACAGGTAATGCATAACAAAACATGAACACTGAGCTATCTCCAGAAATCATTAGAACATGCTCCAAAACACATGGCAAGATTCCAAATAATAACAGTTTCAGACTTTGCAGAAATAACATCAGGTTGCAATGTTTAGGGCTATAAAACAACATGTTACAAGAACTTATCATGGCAAACAAAGGCATGGCATAAATCTACTAATTGCATAGAACAAAAGTCCTTTACTGACCATGAGCCAAAAAGGATCATAAGATATGATGGCACCCATGTAAACATGGCAAGTTATATGACAGATTCATACATGGCAGGAACAACAATAAGTAGGCATTTTGGTGATCTTGTACCACTCACCACGGAGAAATACATGGCATTACAAGGCAACCAATAGTAAGAAGACATGTTTATGAAGTTAAGCATGGAAAGAACAAGTTCATAGGGTGCATGGATCACTAGCAAAACACATGGCACAAACTGAACTTAATGTTAACAGGCTGACAGCAACATTATTTAGCAACTTTGGAGCATGATAACAACAATATACATCAGGCTATAAATGCAAACAGGGGCATGAATGGATATAGCATGATATGTATAACAAAACAACTTAGTGAACATCTCCAGATTATGCATAGAATGACTTGTAGCAGCAGGTTTACATAGCATCACGAAATAACAGATTCAGCCTAGCAAAACAACAACAGCAAGTACCCTACTTAATAAGCTTGATTCACTCACTACACAACTCACAAAAATATAAGACAATCACCCCTGTAAAGATGGCATGGCATAGTTCAAAACTCATGTAGGACTCATGTTCATAGGATGCACACGTCAAATGCAACAAAAATGACAAATCACCAAGTTATAACAGTTTCAGCAGATTAACATCATATAGCACTCTTGCAAGGATGATTCGGGCATCAATATGGACTCAAATGAACATGGTGCAATGTAATGAAATGTAGAGAATCTCATGAGGAACATTTTGACATATTACACGCACAAAATGGAGCAGTATGCATGGAGTCATGATGCGATAAACAGGCGCACAAAATGCTGAAATTAAAGGGACTTAGCAGTTTTTATGAAAAAAAAATAGAACGGGCGCAGGATGACTAAAATGTGACCGGGCGGGTTTTAGGCGGGGCTCACCTAGCAGGCCTTGGCCCGGTCGGTGTGGAGGCAGGCCGGAGCAGGCCGGGGACGTGGGTCGGGCCGAGGCCCACGGGGAGGGGCGCAGTCAACGGGCACGGGGAGCGAGCGGCTCCTCTGCTCGCTCCCGAGCTAAACCATGGCGGCGGCGGGATCCAGCAAGGCTGGCGAGGGCAGAGGAAGCCATGGGGCGGCGGTCCCGGCCGGATCCGGACGGATCTGGCCCCGGGGAGTCCGTTCCCGGAGGCGGCGGCGGCAGGGGAAGCTCGGGCGGCGACGAAGGCCATGGCGGCGGCGGCCTGCGGGGAGAAGAGAGAGAGCAAGGTGAGAGAGAGCGGAAACGTGGGGAGAGGGAGCAGGGGACGGCGAGGCCTGGCCTGGCGAGGTTGCCGGCGGCGCACTGCTCCGGCGACAGGGAAGCGCGCAGGACGGCGGAGGCGCTCGGGCGGAGGCTCGACCTCGGGCGCAGGAGGCGAGCGCTGCGGGGCGGCGGCGCGGAGCGAGCCTCGGCCCAGATCGGGGCCCAGGCGGGCCGTGCACGGGCTTCGACGGGCCCGAGCGGCTGGAGGCGCGGGGTGAGGTGGCGATGCCACATGGCGGCGGGGCAGTGGCTGGATACGGTCAGGGGGCGACGTGGCGCGTGTGGATTGGTCCGGGGCGCACCGGCGGCGGCGCCAAGTGGTGGAGCAGGGTTGGAGTGGCACGGAATGCGAGGAAGGGGGGTTGGCTGCGGCTGGAGGTAGGTGGAGGGTCTAGGGGGCTAGGGTTACCCAAAATTGGCATGGGGGTTGTTTAAATAGGGTAGGGGTCTAGGGTTAAGGGATTTGGAGGGGCTTTCGGGCATCGGATCTCGATCCGACGGCTCCGGACAGAGGGGGGGCTAGATGGGCTGCAGGTGGGTTGTGTAGATGGTTGTGGGCTGAGAAGAGAGGGAGGATGGCAGCCCGACAACAGTTTTCGGAGACCGAAAACGTCCGACATTAGACCGACTATATTGCGGCTATATGAATAACGGTTGGGCTATCAAACGAGCTCCGAATGCGACGAAACTTGACAGGCGCTCTGTCTACACTATAATAAGACCGCATGACAAGTTTCAACCCATTCCGAGAACATTTTTATGCCACTTATAAAATAATATTACGGAGGTGCCGCGGGCGCGTGCGAGTGTGACCGAACTCAGAACGGACAATGTAGAGAACCGGTGGAAACCGAACTGATGCAAGTTTTGAAAAACATGCGGATGAAATGCAGATGATGACATGGCAAAATGCAACACGCAAGCAGATGACATGGCAAGGACGGCGAATAACTGGCAGACACCTGGCGCAACGAATCCGGGGCGTTACATCCCCCCACCCTTCGCCATCCACCATTCTTTCTTCGTCTTTTCAACCAAGAGACCGGTTGGGTAGCCAGTATCTACTACTTTCCCCCGTTTCCTCTTAGAACCAAGCCCTAGATTCATGCTACAGCTTTCCCACTTTCTTCCCTGTTTGAACCAACTCTTAGAGTCGACTGTATGAACTAGCTTTACCTCTAATAATAGTAAAAGTCTAGGTAGCTTTAGAATAGTGGACGGAAGTAGAAAAAGACCCACATGAAGGGAGCTGGGGCAGTAGAGCAATACAAGTTTCGAAGGAATATATACCTGAGGGTTGTCGGCATGTGGCAAAGACGGTGTTGGGAGGCCGCATCTTGGCCATAATATCACAGGAAGGAAGAAGGGTTTGGAGGCCCTCCCGAGCCGGCGCTCTCTCAGAGAGAACGACACGGCCGCCGATCGGGACGCGCGGGCAGCCGTTGGTCTCCTCCCTCGCCGCCGACGACAGCGTGAACGATGCACCTACACCCCTGCCCTGGTCGAGGTTGTCCGGCCGGATTTTGTGACCAGCCGTGAGCTGAGAGAGAGTGTGGCCACCTATGTCTTGCTTAGATCTAGAGAGCATGAGAGAGTGAACAAGAGGAACCCTAGTAAAGCAAGCGCTAAGGCTCCTTCTTATATATATAGTGGAGTGATTTTTTTGTACCAGCTTCAAAAAATGCACTCCTCCGTGTACCCGCGAGTGGGTGTGAGAGAACTAGTGCGTGCGTGCACCGCTTCTCTTTGTGAGAGTACAATATACTATGCCCAAAGAACGTTTGCCGCAAGAGTAATAGTATAAGTGTGCGACGTGTGAGCTAAAATAAAATGTGCGCGACGTATTTTGTTTTTTAGAAGTTCTGAGGGTAGGGTGTGAAGAGCACATATGTGTGTGACGTCTACCTGCAGATAGACGGTGGGTGCGACGTGCGAGTCTGCGAGAGGACTCGAGAGAGTCGTGACTCGTGAGGGTGTGTGTGCCTGAGAGAGAGGGGGGCACGTATAAATGCAATGCATGTGTCCGTAAATCATTATCCGACAAACGTTCGCCACAAGTCTTTTCCTGACGAATGCCGTAAGAACTGTTAGATCGGCATCCGATAGTGTCAGTTTTGCCATGTCATTTCATAGAATAGCCACTCCTCCTACACACAAATCTTCCACGTGAGTGTTAGCAACTGTCGTATGCTCCCTCCATTCCGAAAAGCAGTGCATATAGCTTTATTGAAAATTCGAACCTCGCAAACTTTTACCGAGTTTTCATGTACCAAATTGCACATGTAGAATACCCTGTATATATCATTTCATTCATCTTCGAGAGCTAACTATAAAGATGGGGGAGGAGTCTACAAATAAAGACCATCGTATCACCCGCAGCAATTTCAACCATCCTTTGGTGTCGAGGAATATCATAGGAACTCTATATGATATGATTTTTATATGATTTTTTTCCTTTAAAGCCAATTGGTTCATAGGAATAGATTCATATACTCCACATTTCAAAGGAAATAAACATGATATCATTTCTATAGCTTTAGAGCCACTTGGTTCATATGAATTGATTCCTATACTCCCTTAATTTCAAAGGAAAATAAACGTTAGCGTATATTCAATACAAAAGTTCCTATGATATGAACCAAATTACATCTCTTTTCTAATCCCTCCTCATAGGAATTGAGATACATGTCATCTCTAGATTCAATAGAAAAGTTCCTATGACGTGAACCAAATGACATATCTTTTCCAATCCCTACTCATAGGAATTGAGATACTCCATGTCATCTCTTTCCCTACAACTTCCATGTATACATCTTCTATTCCTAAATAGATAGTGCAACCCACTAGTAGCTTTTTTCCAAGACATGCAACTATGGCACAAGAACTATATAGTGTGCCAATAACTTTGAAAGATGGTCGCTAGATGAAGCTAATCCGACAGTGCAGAGATGGCAAATCCGAGCACTACTGGCCGTTGGATATCATCAACATTCCACCACATCTGCCACATGTACAATTTAGAAGACTCCATGGTTGAACTTAAGCATAATGCACAAACCTTAAAACAAAAGCACTTCTCCTTTGTTCTAGAATCTTTTGTATCATAATTGATTTTTTTTCTAAATGAATTGCCATTATTTGTTTTTTACTTTATGCTTTACAATGCACAACCCCATGAATCATAACATTTTTATAAAACTAATTGATTTTGAATGAGATGAACTATAAGAACTAAACGAACATCTACATCATGCATATATGACTCAAAGCTTTACATGCTATAGTGTGTATTTATTCATAATTTGGCTTTGAAATGTTATGCGTTCAATGCATGTGTACCTTACTAGTTTTGAGTAGAGTAGCAAATTTCACGCGGCCCTAGGTATATCAAAATGCAGGGCCCATGCATCATTGCCTTTTGGTCGAACCTACGTCCACAATTTTTTGTACGTACCATATCTCCACTGGTCCCCGAACCCAAAATGCTGCCTCGTTCCCGTAAAACCAAGCGGCCCACACATATTTAAGGCGTCGACTCGAACCCGTTTCCTATGACGTGGCCCCGCACGCCGTAGTACTCCTACAAACCCTACCGCTGCACTCATCATCGGTTTTCTTCAAGAGGACGAGGGAGAAGCCGATTTGTAGTGGAGGCGGTTTCAAAAAAAGGATCTGTAGTGGATACCCCTACCCTAGGGTGCCCTAGGTAGCTTCGCACGCATCATTGTTTCCTCTTTTCTTTATGCTCTTGCGCCCTAGAGTGAAATGATGGTTGCTTCGTCCATCCAGCTTAATGCGGGAAAGGTGGGGCTTTGTGATTTGACCCCTCATCGCTCATTTTCTACTACTGTGGCGCTACGACCAGGGTGCCTCCGATTCCAACCGCTGCTCCGAAATGTAATTTGGTGCATCACATGTGGAACAAGACGGTGGATGAGCCACATGTTGGCCAAAGGAGTCCTGTTAAGTGTCGCCATTTCATGTGCGGACTGACCCTGCTTGAGTTGCTACGCCAACACGACAGGAGCAGCCTGCCACTTGGTTTTGTTCCTTGGTGAATCCCAACTATATTGATCTAAAAAGATACATGCGAAACTACCCTATCCGTCTCGGTTTTTTATTTTTAGGCATCTCGGTTTATAGGGCATGCACGTAGTTCTAGGTCATCCATTTGACTAACTAAATATGAGTTACTATGTCACAAAAAGTATATGATTGGATTCTTAAGCGGATGTAGTTGTATTTAAAAGTCGAGGGTGGGGCTTTTCCTGCATGGTAGGCGGGGCATTTCTGCTAGGTCGGTTCGACAGAGATGCAAGAAGATGAGGGAGTAGGCTGCTGCAAAAGTAGGGCTGTGTGATTTGATAGCGAGTTACTGCTGGATAGGTGGGGCCCCGTGATTTGACTTGCCATTATCATTTTAACTACGGCGCTACGACCGGCGTGAGTCTCCCGATTCCTGACCACCTCCATACAGGTGCCTATCCCAATGCTCCACCATGTAGTTGAGGCTGGCTCTTGCATGAGAGCCCACTTCTCCACTTTTTCCTTGCCTCTTTCCTCCACATATGCAAAAATGCCATGTAAAGCGGGCTTATAGCCCACTATTGGAGTAGTACTTACTTGCTCCTATAGGTGCTAAGCTTGCCACATAGGCATAAAATCTGATGTGGCAAGTTTGGTGACCCAAGGAAGAAACGGTGCTAAGTGCGTGTACCTAGGTGAAAAGACAATTTTGAGTCTATAGCTAATTAAATGAAGCAAACTTAGCAACAAAAAACTAATAAGCACCTATGCATTGGGGACTTGATTGCTAAGCCATTTAATGCCCTTAACACCTCATCTAAGCACCATTTCATTGGAAGAGGTTACTCCTTGGCAAATGAAATAAATACTACTCCCTCTGTCCCATAATATAAGAATGTTTTTGTCACTACATTAGTGTCAAAAACGTTCTTATATTATGGGACGGAGGGAGTACGAAGAAAGAGATAGAGAGAAGTGAAAAAAATACATATAGCTAACCTTGTTGTAGTATGAGTGACTAAGTGATGACATGCCAACATCAGATAGCCTAACGCACCGTGTTAAATCTCCAAGGGCGCGACCGCGCGAGCGACGCGACGGTCGTAGTAGGCGCGACCATGATACGGGCTGCTGGCAGCCCTTGGATCTGAGATCGAATGGTCGCATGCTAAGTTGCTGAAAATTTGCACAATAACCCTCCATGATAGGATATTCACCCATAGGTCTAGAATCACGCCATGCAACCGTTCGATCTCAGATCCGAGGGCTCTCGGAAGCCCGTATCATGGGAGAATGGAAAGCCACTACCCTGCCGTTTGCACGCTGACAGTTCGCTCCTACTCGTCCCCGCACGTCCTTTAATATTACGGCAGTTCGCTCCTAGTCGTCCCGTCCTTTCACATTATGGTAGTTCCACTAATCCTAACCCTCCTCCCAAATCCATGGCGTCCCAAATCTCCATGATTGGCGGTGAGTACAAGGTTATAACCATCACGAGCGATGAGTTTGATGTCATCTACACCCGTTCTTCCGCGACGGTGAAAGGATGCCTTTGTCGCTTCAGACGCATGTTCAAAAACTCAGATGATGAGTGGGTCGCTGGGCTAGATGTTGAGTACACCACAGTCCTGGGACGAGAGAAGGATCTAAAGGAGGAAGAGAGGAAGAAGCCCGCCGTGATCCAGGTTTGCGTGCATGACTTATGCTTGGTCTACCACATATGCCATGCCGACGTTGAATGCCTGGATTTTAAGAACTTCCTCAAGAGCAACCTAGTCAAATTCGTTACTGTAGACTTTAGGAACGACAAGGATGTCCTGGGTCGGATAGGCCTCGTTGTAGGCAACCCCTTCAACCTCCAGAAGAATCGGCTGCTGCCCTCCAGTGTCCAGCCTTCAATGATGACCCTGGCAGGAGCCATGGTTCATCCTTCGTACAGTAAACTGGAGAAACCTCAATACATGTTTCATCGTCATGCATGGCAGCGGAATGTACTAGATGTAGACCACATCCACTACACTGCAATGGATGGCTACCTTTGTTTCAATATCTACAAGAGTTGGATGAAGAGCAAGAGCCAAGTGTGCGGTTCAAGCAAAGAAGTATCGGCCAAGAGGAAGAGGGACAAGGACGAAGTCGAGGACGTGGACAAGGACTCCGACTGAGTGAGGTGTAAGTGTCGTTGCTCATGGTGGTTCTAATGCAATGTCTACCGGATTAGTTGCATAGTTTAATTTCAGGTGTGCATAGTTTAATTTGAAGGGTGTGTTATGCTGAGCCCCCAGCAGAACTATGTTAAGTTTCTTCTTGTTACTTTAACTCTTCAGTATGTACATACTACTGGTATTTCTTTAATAGAATTTAGCACCCCAATTAAGCACGTACTAGCTTTTTTAATAGTACTATATGCATAATTTGGCGACGAGCCCTCTCTATATGTACCACCTTTTTTTAATTTCAATTTTTGCTCCATGGCGCAATCCATCGATACTACTACTGTACAAAAGTATACATTTTTAAAAGGCTAGAGTACTGTTCATCACATATATAGCCAGTTAAATTCTCAACCTAGAACAACGTGCATGCCATGTAAACCGATATGAAGGAAGTATAGTAAAGATGAGGTGATTTTACCAAGCGATCGGTGGGGAGCATGGCCTGTCATGCGGTCCCTTGTGTCATGATGTACCAAGGCGATGCGCGTGTCCCACTTGAGGCAGAAGCAATACTACGTGGTTTGAGATGATGGTGAACCGAAGTGTGAAATAATGGTTGCTTCGTCCGTTTGGGAAGGTGCGACATTGTGATTTGACGTCTCATTGCTCATTACTACTACTGGGCCGGTACGAGTGGGGTGCGTCCCCCCTGCTGTTCGGCACTGTTATTTGGTGCTTGACACGTCGACCCGATTGCTATATGTCCCACATGTCGGCGACAGGAAGTACAGATTCATGAAAGGGAGCGTCGACGGAGGATTATACTACATAATTCATGAAAGGGAGCGACTTAGTTTTGGAAAAATCTGTTTTTAAGGAGTACGTACCCACTAGGGTTTATAGGGCTCATCTAAAAACATTCGTTTTTCCATTTAATAAGTCTCAATTCTACTACTAGTAGTAGTACCATTACATGTTGGATTTCGAGGTGCGCTAGATCACCCGATGCAAGAAGTGTCAAGAGGAAACTTACAAATGCACGTAGAAGTTCATGGAAATTTAGTGGTCATTCGTGCATTCGTTCTAATTCATGCCTTGGTAAACATAACTTCTTGATAAAAATGAGCGTACTGATTACTTGTGCAAACTACGAAATTAATTCGACCACTCACCGTCTACCTTGGTTGGAGAGATTTTGAAATTGAGCCATAAACTAGAAAGGAGGGAGTAGTAACTTTTGTCTCGATTACTATTTGTGGCCTTGCATAGATGCAAAATGTATTTTTTATAGTGGCCTTGTATAAGTAAATGGAGGGAGTACTAAAGGACATGTATATATTCCAAACAATATGATAATCTCTCTAACCAAGGTACATAGTAGGGACGAGGAGTAAACAGAGGGAGTTGTAAAATTTTCTCCTCGTCCTGCGAGCCACCGTGCGCGTGGGCGAGGGAGCGGGCATAAGGCATACAGTAGTACTACTACTACTCGTATGTAAGCTTCACCTCATCCTGCAAGGCACCGCGCCCATGGGCGGGGGAGACCTTGTTCTGTGAGTTGACAGGACACATCAAAAGTACTCCAGTGTATAGAGACTTGCCTCTAAGGTAGGCCCCACATGGTTTGCCTCTTTTTTAACATAACACGTCAAGTCACAATTTGTTTGTCCACCCGTGGTAGACGATCCTCCCTCCACCATGTGGACAACCAGTACACGTGTCAAATTACCACGTGGTCTGCCTTTTCGTACAGAATGAGCTCCATCGTGTACCCGCACGGGTGTGGTTGGGAAAGAGACGGGAGTACGTGCGCCGTGCGTGCATCTATTCTCTTCGTGCACGTCCCCCACCTACGTGGGTGTGTGTGAGAGAGATACAAACCTAGACATAATGCGCCGTCCATCCCCATGCCTCCGCCCAGTCCGACCACCAGTCACCACCACGCCCCACTCCTCCTCACCTTATCTCTCATCTTTCTCCCTCCATTTTTATATACAAGGGGCCACTATCAAAATTACAATTTGCAGATATACTAGGCCACTAACACTAATCGATGCAATATTAATGGTGTTTTCCTCGTAGTACTAGCAAAGGAGGACATTAATTATCCCTTGCATGCATGCGGGAGTTTATAAAAAATGCATCTTGATGTTCCATGCAATGCACGGGCATCTTGCTAGTCCATGAAAACAACACATGGCAAAATTCCATGGCAAATGAGGGATTTGAATCTGTTGGGAGGGGCTGTTTGGATCTTGCCTGGGGTAGCCAAAATATTGGTGACCCTTTTGTCCACCGGTGCCTTTGCCACCGATGAACGAGGAATGGCTCGGGTGCTACGAGCTCGCACGAGCTGTGTTTTTTGTCCCACCACACCGCCCGCAGACCGACCGGTGACCCGCAAATTACGCCATCCAAATGTAGCCGCACACATTATGAGAGCAACTCAACCAACCGGACGAAATTCACGCAAACACGTAGACAAACTGACATTTCATATAGACAACGACGGAAATCATATAAAATACCATAATTTCATACAAACATGACGGATTTCATTACATTCAAATGAACTACGCGGTGCTAGTTCTAGACAGCACAGGTAACCTGGCCTAAATGGTCTTCCGCCGATCGATTTGTGTTCCTCATGTCCGGCAGCATGATCACCGTACTGCCAGGAGCCCCGGAGGTATATGCTTCAGCGCAAAGGACGACTCGCTTCCCCATTGCCGAACTGATATCATTGGCTGATGCCAAAGATGATGGTGGCCGGCACCGGTTCGAGTTCATCACTGGCCACTACTTCGCCATGGCCGGCACCGGCTCGAGTTCATCCTAACATTCCCCTCTTCCGTGGAGCCCATGCGGGGTTGACGAAGGTCCTCGCAAAAAAGAATTCGGCAAGACACCTGTTGTGTACGCCCGCGCCGCCTCCGTGGTGGCCTTCATGGGACCCAAGCGGCGGCGGCCTCCCGTGCTCTACTTCTCCTCGATGATGGCAGCGGACGCGGAGGCACTGGCCACCGACTTGTCGCTCTCCGCGCACCCAGCTTCTGTCGCTGCTTGCATGGCGCGGCCGCTGGCATGGGAGTCTCGGCCACAGAAACGGGAGACGTGGTACGAGACGGCGGCGTGGACGGCAGCAATGATGCCCGTGCGCTGCTCCTCGTCGAGCTGGCCTGGAGCAGCGAGTTGCTGAACCGCGTGCCGGCTTGGGGCGGCAACTAGCTCCGTCGGGCGAGGGGAGGGAGGTGGATCAGCGAGCTGCATAGCTTGTATTCGGCGGGCTACCCAGTCGGCTTGGATGCAGAATAACTACTCTTCGTAAGCCATTGTAAGAGTGGACAAAATGGTGAAGGAGGAGATAGGGGAGCGGCGGAGGTGTGTGATTCTTGGCCGGCGATTGGCCTCGTTTAAATAGGAGATTAAATAGACGGCGGACGGGAGGAGCTCGGCCGGTGTTGCGTTTAATGCCAGCCCGTTCATGAATAGACGTGTGTCCAGAGTGGGTTTCTCGGCTTCCACATGGGCGGGTTTCATGGAGGCGTTTGAAAGCGGCAAGGAGGCGTGTTCAGCCAGGCGTCCAGCGAGTGGCGCCCTCGACTTTGACCTAGGACACCGCACCGTTCTTCCACTGACGTGTGGGCTCTTTGGGTACATGGGCTGCATGTCAATGACCCAACGCAGCCAGCGCACAACAGAGGAACCTTTGGCGGGCCAGGGCAGTCAGAAGCGGGCATTTCATAAACCGATGATTGTTCATTGAGTGTGACGTCATCTTTTTCATGTAGATAAGCCTACTATGTTGATAGCTCATTTGATACGTTGTGATTCATAAAGACCGCTGCAAACATCAATGCTCTGCTTATCACAGATAAGATTGATTAATACCCATAACAATCCATGTCCTTAACAAAGGGTGCATGCACGTATAGGTTGAGCGTGTGTCTTGCGTCGCGTGCTGTGTGCATGCAGGCATGCGAGTGTTGCGTGCGTGCAAGGGTACGTTTCAGTGTTGCATGCATGGGTGCGTACATGCGTGTGTTCATGAGTGCATGTGTATGTGTCAGTGTTGCACGCCTGCATGCGTGCATGTGTACGTTATGAGTACGTGTCAGTGTTGCATGCATGCATGCGTGCGTGTCTTGCGTGCATGCATGTGTATGTGCGGGGTGAGGCTACACGTCAGTCGACTGACTTTTTCGTCTCTGGTCATTAGATTTTCCAGCCGTTGGATACGAAATCAAGGGCCTGCAGTTTATCATCAAACTCCACCCCCTGAGCCGCCAGCCACCACCGGCCGAACCACCGGCCCCCGCCGCCCGCGGCCGGCCCGCGCCACCACGCTGCCCCGCCCTCCCCGAAACCACTCCCCACCGCTAGTCCGCCATCGCACTGACCATC
>NC_041383.1:414543244-414584773 GCF_002162155.2 Triticum dicoccoides
CGGCAATCCCCACCCCACCGCCCAATCAACGCCCCCACCCCACCGCCGACGACTGCCAACCAGAGGTCTCACGACTTCAAATACCCACCGACCACTAATTTATTACCATTTCTGTCCTTCATATACGCGCTGACGAGTGGGCCGTATGGTAATGTGCGCTGCTGAATGTGGACCGTTTGACTGGTCAATTGATCGTGTTATCAACAAATTACGGAGCTGTATGGTGAGCCAGTGACCGTATGATCACCCTAAAATGTACTCCTATTTTATTAACATAGTACAGACTCAAACTACCATTTCTTTCTTTCATATACGGGCTGACAGGTGGGCCCCACAGTTATGCGCCTCAATGGTGCAACACTAGTTGCACCGCGTGGAACGTTCGACTGGTCAATTGGTTGTGTCATCAAAAAAATACGAAGTTGTACGGGTGAGCCAATGACCGTATAATCATGACATGTATTTGTTTAACACGGTACAGACGCAAGGGCTCATATATACGCGCAAGCACTCACCGCTATAAGCGCACACACGCGGACCCTACCCCTATGAGCACCTTCGAGAGAGTGGGCCAGCATATATGATCTTGATATTTTACGAAGTCACCATAGGTGCCTCGTAGTCGAGTGGAACGTCTCCTCCCACTGAACGCACATCGCCGGAAAGTACTGAAATTAACACAAGATAAATGCGAGCACCGGGACTTTAACCTTGGTGGGCTCAAGAAACCACTGTCCTCCTAACCATACAACCACAAGTTGGTTAGCACGACAAAATGTATGTGGTGACCGTGATGAGCTTATTCTGAAGTCCAGTGACCATATCGTGCTTTCGCTTCAAATACGATGACCGCAAGTGTCGTCAACAAAATACGGAGCATGCATCAAATGCAAAGTCCGTCAGTGTCATCAACAAAATATGGAGACGTATCGTGAGCTGGATACCATTGTACTATTGTATATGCTTATTTTCTTAGTGGCCGATTGCGTATGTGGTGTGGTGGGCACATCATTTCTAGTTGTGGTGGGTCAACATGAAGACTCATGGGTCGGTTCCATCCCGCACCACATATAGCAGGTTGGACCGAGATGCGTTATACGAAGACCCATGTGGAGGACTCGGCATACAACACGAAGCTACCAGAGTCGCGGAGGACTCTATCCCCACTGGTGATAAGCCGACTGAGGGAGTCCTGGATTAGGGGGTGTCCGGATGGTCGGACTATGACCTTTGGCCGGACTCCCGGACTATGAAGATACAAGATTGAAGACTTCGTCCCGTGTCCGGATGGGACTTTCCTTGGCGTGGAAGGCAAGCTTGGCGATTCGATATGAAGATCTCCTCCCATTGTAACCGACTCTGTGTAAACCTAGCCCTCTCTAGTGTCTATATAAACCAGAGAGTTTTAGTCCATAGGACGAACAACAATCATACCATAGGCTAGCTTCTAGGGTTTAGCCTCTCTGATCTCGTGGTAGATCAACTCTTGTACTACCCATATCATCAATATTAATCAAGCAGGAGTAGGGTTTTTACCTCCATCGAGAGGGCCCGAACCTGGGTAAAAACATCATGTCCCTTGTCTCCTGTTACCATCCGCCTAGACGCACAGTTCGGGACCCCCTACCCGAGATCCACCGGTTTTGACACCGACATTGGTGCTTTCATTGAGAGTTCCTCTGTGTTGTCACCCTTAGGCCCGATGGCTTCTTCGATCATCAACCACGACGCGGTCCAGGGTGAGACTTTTCTCCCTGGACAGACCTTCGTATTCAGCGGCTTCGCACTGCGGGCCAATTCGCTTGCCATCTAGAGCAGATCGAAAGCTACGCCCCTGGCCATCAGGTCAGATTTGGAAGCTTAAACTACACGGCCGACATCCGCGGGGACTTGATCTTCGATGGATTCGAGCCACGGCCGAGCACGCCGCACTGTCACGATGGGCATGATCTAGCTCTGCCGCCGGACAGCGCCCAGAGCGCCGCTCAGGTGTCCGCTCCGACCCCTAGCTCGGAGCCGACCACGCCAGTCGGGGACGGACGATTGGACGCCGCCCCAGGAGCCGTAATTTCTACGGCGATCGACCCGAATACTGGCCTAGTCCTTTGTGAGGCCTGTTACTCCAAGGTGCCGGACTCCTTTCCAGACTCCGAATCTTCCGCACCCCTTCTGATCGAACCCAATTGGGCTCCGATCATGGAGTTCACCGCCGCGGACGTCTTTTGGTCCTCGCCCTTTGGTGACATCCTGAATTCACTAAAGTCTCTCTCTTTGTCAGGAGAGCCCGGGCCGGACTATGGTCAGCAAGGTTGGGACACGGACGACGAAGAAATTCGAAACCCACCCACCACCCACTTTGTAGCCACTGTTGACGATCTAACCGACATGCTCGACTTCGACTCCGAAGACATCGACGGTATGGACGCCGATGAAGGAGACGACCAAGAACCAGCACCTATAGGGCACTGGAAAGCCACCTCGTCATATGACATATACATGGTGGACACCCCTAAAGCAGGGGATGGCGATGAAAAAACGGAGGATGACCCCTCCAAGAAGCAACCTAAGCGCCGACGTCAGCGGCGTCGCTCTAAATCCCGCCAAAGCAAAAACAGTGAGTCCAGCACGGGAGACAACAACACCCCGGACAGTGCCGAAGACAACCCCCTCCAGCAGGATCCAGTGCAGGAGGACAGAGAAGCCAGCCCTCATGAGAGAGCAGCAGACAGGGAGGTCGAGGACGACAATTATATGCCTCCCTCCGAAGACAAGGCAAGCCTCGACGACGACGAATTTGTCATGCCAGAGGATCCCGTCGAACAAGAGCATTTCAAACGCAGGCTCATGGCCACGGCAAGCAGCCTCAAGAAAAAACAACAGCAGCTTAGAGCTGACCAAGACTTGCTAGCCGACAGATGGACTGAAGTCCTGGCGGTCGAAGAGTATAAACTTGAACGCCCCTCCAAGAGCTACCCAAAGCGCAGGCTGCTACCCCAACTAGAGGAGGAAGCAAATAAACCTACATCACCAGCGTATGATGCGCCCGATCGGCCACCCTGTGGCCGCGACAGAGACGCCTTTCGGCCCTAAACTCAAGCCGCACCCCGGCGCCGCTCCAAAAATACCAGAGCACGGGGAAACGCAACAGACCTGCGAGACATATTGGAGGATAAGGCAAGGCAAACAAGATCGACCTACGGATCACGTGGGCGCCCCACGTCACGTGACGATAACCGTCACGCTAGATACGATAAATACGGCCAGGCCGAACACAACAGACAAAGCTCATCCGAGCTACGTCGCGATATAGCCCAGTACAAGGGCGCCGCACACCCACTATGCTTCACAGACGAAGTAATGGATCATCAAATCCCCGAGGGTTTTAAACCCGTAAACATCGAATCATACGATGGCACAATAGATCTCGCGGTATGGATCGAGGATTATCTCCTTCATATCCACATGGCCCGTGGTGATGATCTACACGCCATCAAATACCCCCCACTCATGCTTAAAGGACCAGCCCGGCATTGGCTTAACAGCCTGCCAGCAGAGTCAATTAGTTGCTGGGAGGACCTGGAATCCGCATTCCTTGACAACTTCTAGGGCACTTATGTGCGACCACCAGACGCTGATGACCTAAGCCACATAATCCAGCAGCCAGAGGAGTCGGCCAGACAATTCTGGACACGGTTCCTAACCAAGAAAAATCAAATAGTCGATTGTCCGGACGTAGAGGCCCTTGCAGCCTTCAGCATAACATCCGAGACGAATGGCTTGCCCAGCACCTAGGACAGGAAAAGCCAAAATCTATGGCAGCCCTCACGACACTCATGACCCGCTTTTGCATGGGAGAAGATAGCTGGCTAGCTCGTAGCAATAACATAACTAAGAGCCCTGGCAATTCGGATACCAAGGACAACAATGGCAGGTCACGTTGCAACAAGCACAAGCGCCGCATTAACGGCGACAATAATGAGGATACGGTAGTTAATGCCGGATTTAGAGGCTCTAAACCCGGTCGGAAGAAGCCATTCAAAAGAAACCCTCCGGGCCCATCCAGTTTAGACCGGATACTCGATCGCTCGTGCCAGATACACGGCACCCCCGAACAACCAGCCAACCACACCAACAGGGATTGTTGGGTGTTCAAGCAGGCAGGCAAGTTAAGTGCCGAAACCAGAGACAAGGGGCTGCATAGCGATGACGAGGAGGAGCCCCGGGCGCCGAACAACAGAGGACGGAAGGGCTTCCTCCCGCAAGTGCGGATGGTGAACATGATATACGCAACCCATATCCCCAAAAGGGAGCGGAAGCGTGCTCTCAAGGACGTCTATGCGTTGGAGCCAGTCGCCCCAAAGTTCAACCCATGGTCCTCCTGCCCGATCACTTTTGATCGAAGGGACCACCCCACTAGCATTCGTCATGGCGGATTCGCCGCATTGGTCCTAGACCCAATCATTGACGGATTTCACCTCACTAGAGTCCTCATGGATGGCGGCAGCAGCCTGGACCTGCTTTATCAGGATACAGTGTAAAAAATGGGTATAGATCCCTCAAGGATTAAACCCACAAAGACAACCTTTAAAGGCATCATACCAGGTGTAGAAGCCAGCTGTACAGGCTCGGTTACACTCGAAGTGGTCTTCGGATCCCTGGATAATTTTCGAAGCGAAGAGTTAATCTTCGACATAGTTACATTCCGAAGTGGCTATCACGCCCTGCTTGGACGAACCGCATTCACAAAATTCAATGCGGTGCCGCACTAGGCATATCTCAAGCTCAAGATGCCAGGCCCTCGCGGAGTCATTATGGTCAATGGAAACACCGAACGCTCTCTCCGAACGGAGGAACACACGGCGGCCCTGGCGGCGGAAGTACAAAGTAGCCTCTCAAGGCAATTCTCCAATCCAGGTGTTAAACGTCTGGACAACGTCAAGCGCTCCTGAAGTAACCTACAACAAAACCGGCTGTCACGTTCCGAGCAAGCATAGCAGTGCGGCCCCAACCCCAGCCCTCGCCAAATGGCGATAGCCGTACCATGCGTACATAATTACGCTCTGGAAATACCATGGGCATAAGGGGAGGGGCACAACCACGGCGCGCCCAGAATAAGCTCAACCGCACAAGGAGCTCCCTATTATGTCGTTTCCTTTTTTATATATATACTTTCAGGACCCAACTATTCGGAAGGCCTATCCAGCAATACACTCGCCGAACGCACGATGCAACAGCCAGGGAGACAGCAAGCCACGTCAAATGTCCAGGTGCTCTCTATAACGAGCTAAATACCTGTTTTAGTTAAAGTCTCGCAGCTTGCCCCGGGAGGGGGACATGTCAAATAATCCCATCTCTTGCTTATCGCACTATTTGTATCGTTCTGCTTTCATAGAAGCCTTTTTCATAAACAATACATAGCTCTTATCTATTATTGTATTCATTTATTTTTATACAAATATGTTCAGTCATGAAATTATGCAACCGTACACTTTGGTACGGCCAATACACCAGGGGCTTAAGCACCCCATAATATGGTGTGAGAAGACCGAACACTCTCACGAGTGCGGCACCCCGAACTTATAGCACTATATGCATCGGCTCCGAATCATGTCTTGGTTCAATAGTTGGGTTTGCCCGGCTCCCATGTTTTGGTACCTTACGTTCTGCAATGTTGGCTAAGGTAGCACTGGGAGAACTACTGCGATTCTGCCCCAGTTGAGCTGGGTTAACACCTCAGTAGAGAAAGCTAAAACTGACCGTCATGATAGTGCGAGAGACCGGTCGTTGTTCGCGAGGTTTTTTGAGTCCTTAAATACTTATGCTGCTTAGAGCGAGGAGCCGGATTTATTTGGCCTAGGCGTGGATAGCGCCCCGAACTTGGTCTTCCGAATACTAGGGGCTTCGCCGAAATTTAAAATTATAGAATTCTATGGCTAAGTGAGAGTGATAAAGCATTATAAGTCCAATGGCCTTGTTCGTTGTGCTAAGCGCCTCCCTAGATGGACCCAAGAATGGGAACAAGAGCGCTCAGGTTTATCCCGAACACCCCAGCACTCGTGGCATGGGGGTAGAAGACGACGACTTGCATCTCTCAGATTTCATAAACGGCCGCACAGAAGGTAATATTTTAAATTCAAAAAGCGTTGCTTAGCGCATATGAACAAGTTTTCAGCGCACAGGATAAACACAAGCGAGTTTACTAAAAAATTACACCCATGGTACATTCCTCTGCCACAAGACGGGCACCCTTCAGGACGCCCTCATAATCGGGCCTACGATGCTCCTTCCCCTCCGATGGCCCATCCTTCACCAGCTTCTTAGGATCTAGCTTTCCCTAGTGCACTTTAGCACGGGCAAAAGCCCTACGGGCGCCCTCGATACACACGGAACGCTTGATGACTTCAAGCCGTGGACAGGCATCCACCAGCTGCCGCACCAGCCCAAAGTACCTCAAAGGCAAGACCTCACCAGGCCACAGCGGGCCTATCAGGCCCTTCATGGCCTGTTCGGCTGCCTTATGAAGCTCGACCAACTTCTTTAACTGGTCGCTCAAGGGCACTGGGTGTCCGGCCTCAGCATACTGGGACCAAAACACTTTCTCCGTCGAGCTTCCTTCCTCAGCCCGGTAGAATGCAGCGGCATCGGATACACTGCGGGGCAGATCTGCGAATGCTCCTGGAGAGCTCCGAATGCGGGTAAGTAACAGGTAATTTACTTTCACATGCTTGCTTTGCATAAAAAATGCCTTACCCGCCGTAATCCTTTTCATCGCCTCAATCTCCTGGAGGGCTTCTTGGGCTTCGGCCTTGGCAGATTTGGCGCTTTCAAGTGCCGAGGCAAGCTCGAACTCTCGAGCCTTCGAGTCAAGCTCTAACCTCTCGTGTTTTTTCACAAGAGCATCGAGCTCTTGCCGCACCTCCGCCACCTGCGCCTCTTTCTTCTCTCGCTCGGAGCGCTCCATCGCCGCATTGTCTTCGGCCTTGGAGAGCACTTCCTTCAGGGTTGCCACCTCGGTGGTGGCCCCTGTAATATTCACGTTGGTCCTGTCATTATTTGCAACCAGGTATTTATATATACATTTACATACGGTATTACATACCTTCTTTATCCTCGAGCTGCTTCTTGGCACGGCCGAGCTCGTTCTCAGACCGCTCGAGGCTCCAATTCAATGCATCGACCTCCGCAGTCAGTGCGGCAGAGGTCAGCAGCGCAGCCTGCATTCCCATATTGACATATTTATGTTAGACTCCTGCGTATATCTTTGTTTAGATCCTCAGTCCGGCTTTTCTTTCCGAACACCAAACTGAGCATCAGGGGCTACTGTCTATGCGGTAACATTTTTATATGTTTTGAATACATACCTCAAAGCCTGTTAGCAGGCTGGTACAGGCTTCTGTCAGCCCGCTCTTGCCGGACTGAACCTTCTGAATCACCGCACTCATAACAGTGTGGTGTTCCTCGTCGATGGAGGCGCCGTTAAGCACCTCCAGCAAATTGTCCGGTGCCTCCGGTTGGACGGAGGCCGCCGACGTCGTAGGCTTGCCCTTCTTACGAAGGCGCCGCCTGCCAGACTCCGATACCACTGAAGGTTCTGGAGCAGTGTCCGGCCCAGGGCGGACATAGATCCCTCTGGGGCTTTACCCCCTTTGGACCTGGAGTCCGGGAGGTTGCCTTGCGGCGCCTCCAGGACCACCTCCTCCTGGTTTAGTCCCTTTTGGGACTCCACCTCGGCGTCGTCCGTAGGAAGAGGGGAGGAGGCCGTTGGAAGTGAAGCGCTATTCACATCCGATGAATCCAGGGAGCCGCTCGATGAATCGCCGAGCTGAGCCTTGGGCGGACTGCATGATTGAATTCGGCGTCAGAAGGTACCATACAATAGAGGAGCGCCATAAGTTATTCTGGTATCCGGATACTTACGATTTTGCCAGGGGCTTGACCCTGGATGGCCATTCCTCCCTGCCGTCTTCGGCATCGGAGGCGTAGTCCGGTAGAAGGGTCTTCCCCTTCTTGGACCCTCCGCCCCTCCCACCCCCCCCCCCAGTTGGGGCGGCCTTCCTTTTCTTTCCTCCCCCTGCTGGAGGGGGAGAGGCTTCTTCTTCCTCCTCCTCCTCGTCTTCAGAGGCGGAGGGTGCTTCGGGGTTGTCAGGCGATGAATCCGACACCACCAGGCGTCGGGAACTCTTTCGAGTCCTTGTGGCCTTCTTCTTGGCTTTTTTCTCCGGCACCACGTGAGGTGTCGGAACCAGAAGCTTCGTTCAACGAGCGTTCGCTTGGTCTTCGGGCAAAGGAGCCGGACAGTTGGTCCGTCTGGCCTTCTTCTGCCAGTCCTGTTAAAGGGATGGGAGTTTATATCCCACATAGAATCAAAACTATGGAAAACAAATACCCCGTAATGGGAAAATTGAGCTTACCGCACTGGCTTGGCGCTTCCCGCAGAATCCACGATCCTCGGTGATGGGAGGGTGGACCTCAGAGCTCTTGAAAAGCACCTTCCAAGCATCTTCGTGCGTTGTATCGAAGAGCCTGGAGAAAGTTTGGTGCTGAGCCCGGTCGAATTCCCACAGATTAAAGGCCCGTCGTTGACATGGGAGGATCCGGCGGAAAAGCATGACCTGGACTACGGTGACGAGTTTGACCTTCCTGTCTATCAGATCTTTGATGCAGGTTTGAAGTCTGGTCACCTCTGCCGAATTACCCCACGATAGGGCCGTCTCTTTCCAAGACGTGAGCCGTGTGGGGATGCCAGATCGGAATTCGAGGGCCGCTGCCCATTCAGGGTCACGCGGCTCGGTGATATAGAACCACCCTGATTGCCACCCTTTGATGGTTTCCACGAAGGCGCCCTCGAGCCATGTAACGTTGGCTATCTTGCCCACCATGGCGCCTCCGCACTCCGCTTGACGTCCGCTCATGACCTTCGGCTTGACGCTGAAGATCTTCAGCCATAGGCCAAAGTGAGGCTGGATGCGGAGGAAGGCCTCGCACACGACGATAAACGCCGAGATGTTGAGGATGAAGTTCGGGTCCAGATCGTGGAAATCTAGGCCATAGTAGAACATGAGCCCCCGGACGAACGAGTGAAGAGGAAAGCCCAGTCCGCGGAGGAAATGGGGGAGAAATACGACCCTCTCATGGGGCCCATGGGTGGGGATGAGTTGCCCCTCATCTGGAAGCCGGTGCGCGATATCGTCAGAAAAGTATCCGGCCTTCCTTAACTTTTTGATTTGCCCCTCCGTGACGGAGGAGGCCATCCATCTACATCCCGCTCCGGACATGATTGGAGAAGGTTGAGGTGGGAAGTGCGGACTTGGGCGCTGGAGCTCGAGTGCGCAGGAACGGATAAGCAAAGGAGGAAGAAGGCGTGAATGGAAAGGGTGGATCCTTATCCCCTTATATGGGCGGCCGAAACTATGAGCCCCCACCAGCCTAGTAAAACTCGCTTATCTCCCAAGCGCCGCGGTTAATGGCGCGGTTGGGTTACCCATGCCCGTATTGATGAGAATCCCGAAATAAGGGGACACGATCTCTGCTTTGACAAGACGTGCCAAGGAAACCGCCTCGCTAAACACGCTGAGGTGGAACAGTAAAACGATTCGAATAAAGGCTTGGCCGTGGCGTGATGTCACGCTGCGGAATGCGTCAGCAGATTAGATTTGTGCAGATATTATTCTCTCTACGGTGGTATGTGGAACTTATTTTGCAGAGCCGGACACTATCCTTGTGTTCAACATCTTCTACGAAGTATTCGGAGGAGGAACCCGCCTTGCAATGCCGAAGACAATTTGCGCACCGGACTCGTCGTCATTGAAGCCTGGTTCAGGGGCTACTTAGGGAGTCCTGGATTAGGGGGTGTCCGGATGGCCAGACTATGACCTTTGGCCGGACTCCCGGAATATGAAGAGACAAGATTGAAAACTTCATCTCGTGTCCGGATGGGACTTTCCTTAGCGTGGAAGGTAAGCTTGGCGATTCGATATGAAGATCTCCTCCCATTGTAACCAACTCTGTGTAACCCTAGCCCTCTCCGGTGTCTATATAAACCGGAGAGTTTTAGTACATAGGACGAACAACAATCATACCATAGGCTAGCTTCTACGGTTTAGCCTCACTGATCTCGTGGTATATCAACTCTTGTACTACCCATATCATCAATATTAATCAAGCAGGAGTAAGGTTTTTACCTCCATTGAGAGGGCCCGAACCTGGGTAAAAACATCGTGTCCCTTGTCTCCTGTTACCGTCCGCCTAGACGCACAGTTCGGGACCCCCTACCTGAGATCCGCCGGTTTTGACACCGACACCGACTATATATGATTTGCATTGTTGAGGAAATCATTAACTGGTAGCTACTCGGTTGGCTGTCTAGTAGGGGATTAATCAGGTAATCGGCAAGTTAATCGGCCATTTAATCAATTAATCGAACGATTTATCAGTTTATCGGCTACTCGGTGACCCTACGAGTAGGGATTAATCGGCAAGTTAACTAGTTAATCGGATGAATTCTTGAACAGGGATGATTTGCAACCCTAGGCCCCCAGTATGTTATAGAAGCTTGGGGGCTAGTTCGTCGATAGTATACACACACGCACAATGCCCGGTATTCACGTGTACTTTCTACACACCCCTATCACTAATATATAGTACCAGGAGTAGGCTCTTTCTTCAATTGCAAGGGTCCGAACTAGGGTAAAACTTTGCCTCGTATTACCATCTAGCCTAACAGTCAGGGATATCCTACCGAATGATATGATGAAATCATATCTGCCAACTACTATGAGAGAGGTATGTCTCGGGGGGGGGGCAATGTGTGTGAAAGAGGCCTAAAGATAATGTGCGTGCGGGAGACACGTCGGCACATATATGTGCGTATAGAGGGCTAGTAGAGACCGTGCGTGTGTATATATGCATGTGAGAGAAATAGTGTTTTCCAACTGAGATTAGTGAAAAGAGTGGTACATAGTAGTCAGAAAGAGAGAGAGAGAGAGAGAGAGAGAGAGAAACAGAGAGAGCATGTGAGTGAGACACCCCGACACCCTGAGAGAGATTGTGAGCATGTGTGAAAGACAAATGCTGATGCATATAAAGTGTGTGCACTTATGCGTTAGATAGAGACATATATAACGCGTTTGTGAGAACGGGCCGAGGCATAGTGCATGTACGTGTAAAAGGCGGTTATACGCATTAAATTAAAATATAAATGGCATTATTATTTTTGGATGAGATCATGAATTTTGCAAATTGCCTATGGACGAAAATCGGTCTATCAGACACCCATACTCTATTGAATTCCAGCATGTGCATGTGTTTATTTCATATTATCGATCCATAGAGTGAGAGCGGTTTGAAATACATGCAATGGACTGATTTTCATATATAAACATTAATTAGTGCACTCCATGTTGTTAGTGTGAAGCACTTTATACATTTGTCACTTGCATGGATACATTCCAAATAGCTAGCTACAAAATAGAATACATGTCGAATTCAACATAAAGGGGGTTTCAAAGATTCGAATTCATAGGAAGTGCATTCATCTATTTGAACCCGAGATAATGGCATTTGTAAATCATATGTAAAAGGGGGCATCAATCTTTGTTGTGAGTTTGAACATGCTATATATATTCATACGCATATCTAACTTTTTTTTGCAACCAAGGAGATTATATCTGGAACCATGCATGAACTGAGGTAAGTTGCATATTTTTTAATATATACTCATGTACAATGTATATTCAAATGTACCCCCTCCATTCCAAAATAATCATAGCTTTAGGATTTTCAAGAGTAAAGATTTTTGAAGTTTGACAAATCCTGAAAGTTCAATTCAAGAGAACCGAAAACGTTAATGCTTCTGCTCTCAAATATTGAACAAAGTGCCAAATAGGCCTGTGCTCACCCGAAACCGCACGAGACTAATGTTTGGTGGTAGGAAATTACTGTCCTGACTCTGGCCTGTGTAGCCTATCGCCCCGATGTCCAAAGGCTAAACCGGGCTAGGTTTGTAACTTCACCAAGACGCCAGTCTCAACCGCCTCCGAGAAGCATTCATATGCCATGGGCGCCTAAACACCCATGCGCTCGACCGAAATCTATCCCACCCACATTTGGGACACCTGAGATTACTGTCCTGCCCCCAACCCGCAATATGTCCGAAATTTTAGATGGGGTAAAGTTTGTAACTTTCCCCAAATTTCAAACAAGCGCGTCTCAAACCGAAACATTGTCCCCCCTTAGTTCCCCGCCTCCCTCTGTTTCCCTATTCATACTCCATGGGCGCCAAAACACCCTCTGCACCAGCCGCGAAACCCCAGCCTCCTCCGTCCTCCACCCCATAGTAGCCAATCCACCGCCGCCCTCCTCCATCATGCCGGAGCCGGTACCCCGATGTCGTCGTCCAACGCAACCGCAACCGCAACACCCTCAAGGACTTAGCAGCTGAAACTGAGGCAGAGCTGCCTCCATGACACCGACGTGTGCCGTACCAGAACCACTCTGACCACGCCGTCCTGCGCCTCACTGCTGCCGCTCCACTGTTGCAACCGTCCACCGCACCGGAGTTGTTCCCTCTACGCCGTCGTTCACCGCCTCGGATCTGGTTCCCCGCCGCCGACAGACGGCCACCACACCACACTCAACAACTTGACCATGGGTTCGTCCAAGGCTCCACCATCCTCCACAACTTCTCGTTTCCAGTAAACCACAAGAAGATCGTTGGAAAAATAGAAGGAGGACACAACACTGCCAGCAGAAAGAGTTACTCCTCTTCCCTTATTCGTGCAAATTTTATGTCTCTGCTCACACCGTATTCATCCCACGAAAGAAACTAGTTGAGCGCTTCTTACTGCATCTTCTTCGTGATACTAAACACACAAGGTTTCCTCCCTTTACTATTTCACCTTTGCTAGAGGTCAATAGCCCGCTTGGATTTCAATTCAGGGTCAGTCGAACCGCAATTAAAAGAAGCAGCACCCGCTTAGGCGCGCGGAGCACCTAGTCCGCTTGTTCCCTGGGGAAGCGACACATCAGTGTCTATCATAGGGGTGTGGGGCGCAGGAGCTGCTTGCGCCCGATCTGGAGGTCGGCGAGGCTTGAATGGATGGCCGGGGGGCGGTGCCAAGCACGGCGGTGCGGTGAGGTCGAGGAGAGGGCGCATGCAGGGGAGGAATACTGGGCCGATGGTCGCTGGCGTTTCGAGGAAGATCTTCAACACTGACTGGCTTGAGGTAGATGAAGGCGATCTGCCCATTCTTTGTACATCGGACGGTGCAGAAAAAATGGATTGACCTATTAGTTTTCAGTCGACTGTTATTTTCATAGAATCCTATAGTAATTTCGTGTGCCATGCATGTTGTAGAGCTATCATATGTCTCCCGTCATTTATTTCTCACCGACCTGCTATATGCTACCTTTACACTGTACTAATTGTGCACACACTTCACCCATACTCACACTATTATTTTTTTATGCATGGGTATTTCAGACTCTGACGCAATGTTGATGAATGCAGAAAAGAAAAGGCAGAAGTCGCTCTAGTGTAATTTGAAGATAAGCACTAAGAGTTTCAGTGCTCTAATGGGTGCAGTGTCAGTAGTTGGAGACAGTAAACGTAGCTCTGCAGTTGATGATCTCAATTGCCACACACAACCATCCGAGGTGCTTGCTTTAACTTTGCGCTGTCAAATGTGGTTGCATGTTGCATATGGTGTCTAGCTTGTATTACTTCCAATTTGGCTAAATTGCATCTGCTTACTTTACACATTATACCTTTGATAATGACATGCCTTCCCGTTTTTGATACATACTACATATGTCTATTAACCATGTTTGTACATCAAACTAATGCTCTTTTGTATCCTCGTCAATCACTTATGATGAGACAGTCACTCCAGTGGGTTACTGTGAGATGCCCTACTCATTTAAAGAGCTTGTGTCATCCTCCCCACATGATTCTCAAGAAACAACAAGGCTAAATGAAGATAGTCAACGTAGCTCTCTAGTTGATCACCGCAATTCCCCAACGCCACCATCGCAGGTGCTTGGTCTTACTTGGCGGTGTGATATGTGGTTGCATGTTGCATATGGTGTCTACCTTGTAATGCTTCTAATTAGGGTAAATTGCATCTGCTTAGTTAACACATTATACTTGTGAATATGACACGTCTTCCCGTTTTTGGTACATACTACGTCTTTCTATTAACCATGTTCTTACATCAAACTACTTTTCTTGTGTATCCCTCATCAATCACTTCTGATGATACACCTTCAAGTTGATAGTGTAATATTGGTTGCATCTTGCATATCATTTCAAACATGTATTGCCTCTAATTTGTTGAAGTGCCACTTATAATGAGACACATCTAACTTGGTAGAGTGATTTTGGTTGGATCTTTCATATGGTGTCTAGATTGCATTGCTTCCAATTTGTTGAAATGCCTTCTGCATAGCGTTTTTTATACATATTCCATCCTCCTACAATGTGGTTGCCATACATAAAAATGTGTTCGTCAGTATCATGCATCAACGAATTTGGAAGTGCGAATTTCATTCCTTTTTCTTGTGTGTTTACATGACAAGGCAAAATCTGAAAGGACGAAGGCACGGAATGATGATGGTCCTCTGGAGCAACCGAAACAGATGATCTCTGGAGATTCTCCTGCTACTCGTACTGCAGTGCTAGTTCCAAATCTCATCTCCCCTACTCCACAACCCAAGGTGCTTGCTCTAACATGGCAGTGTGATATCTGGTTGCATGTTGCATATGGTGCCTAGCTTGTATTGCTCCTAATTTGTTAAATTGCATCTCCTTAGCTTACACATTATACATGTGAATATGACACGCCTTCCTGTTTTCGGTACATACTACATCTGCCTATCACACACGATGTTCTTACATCAAACTACTGTTCTTGTGTATCCCGCATCTATCGCTTATGATGAGATAGTCACGTGCGTGGGTTAATATGAGACGCACTACTCTTATAAAGAATGCAATTTCATCCTCTCCACATGATTCTCAAGAAACAGCAAGCCTAAATTGTAACATCCCAAATTTTCAATTTGGAATGTTATACATTAGATCATCATTGCATACCATATTTTATTGCATTTTGGTTTGATCCTAGAAATTCTACGCAACTCAAGGACCCACGGAGAGAGTTGGGGATTTCGTTATTTTCATATTTGAGTTTTCTCAAATTTTGAAAATAGGATCATTTGATTTTAATTATTTTATCTTCAATTATTTCAATTATAAAAATATGAGAGAGGGAATAAAATGACTTTCCCAAAATAAAGAAATATTGAGGATTTAATAATAAAATCAAATAAGATTTTATTTCGGAGTTTTATCGCTATTTTCTTTGAATTAGGAAAAATGCACGTTTTTCAAAATTGCATTTTAGGCCCAAATAAATGTTCATCTTGTCCGGCCTATTTTTAGAGGACGGGGAAAACTTATTCTGGGATTTTTGGAGTTCGTTTAGTATTTCTTTTATTTCTTTTTCTGCGCTTCCGAATTATATAAAAAAATGAACCGACCTACCGGGCCGTGTCCGCCCCGGACTCCTGGCCCGGTCGGCCCTTATAAGCCGGGAGGCCGCCTCGCCAGCCCAGTCGCCCGCCCCACCGAAACCCTAGCCCCGATCCGCCGCCACCGCCGCCGCCGCCGCCGTTGCCCGCGTCGCCGCCGACCCCGCCGCCGTCCGCCGACCCTGCCGGAGCCCGCCACCGCCTCGGTTTTCACGAGAAAACCAATCGATTTTTTTTCTTCTTCGAAACTGTAGATTTTTTTTAGATCCGGTTCGGTTTATTTTTTTCGGTTTAGGTTACTTAGCGAACGCCCGTTCGTTCGTTCGTTCGTTTTAACAAACGGTTTTTGTCGTTTAGCCGCAGATAGCGAACGTTCGTTCGTTAGCCTGTTCGTCCATTTTTCTTTTTCTCGGATTTTCCACGAATATTTTTTATCGCGATTTCTGACTTGATTTTTGTTCTAGTATAACTTTTTGCTCGTTTATCGAAATCAGGCGATTCAAGCGCCAAGAGTGTCGTCTCAAAACCCTCTTTCCGTTTAACCAACTTAAACAGGTTTTTGCTACTGTAAAATTTGACTTAGGTCCAGATTAGTAAATGAAGCTTGTTTCTTTCGCCGTTTGACTTTCGTTGCTTCGTTTGATTTGATTCTTTTTGCAAACCAGAGTTCTTAAGTTGAACTTTCTGGTTAGATCTCTTATTTGAGTTTTACCCGTGCATTAGATAAGTGTTTATTGTATGCTTGTTGTTTGTGATAGAGTACCCGGAGTGCGCCGCTTGCTACTACGAGTCTCTAGGTTTCACGGATCATCAGCAAGGCAAGTAATGCTTTGATCATACCTCTTTACTACCTAGTTTTATTGCATTAGATCAATCCTCCAACTGTTGCATGGTTAGGATCTGATTAATATGTGGACTTTGGGAAGTAGATGAGGTAGTACATATTACCTGTTTATTATCAAACCTTTGGGAGTTACTTCTATGTTGCTTATATTGCTATGCTATGCTAGTAGACGTGGATTGGGTGAGTGTATCCATGACAGATGTGAGATTGTTTGATTCATGGTTTATTTAAGGTGGCAACTTAAATTCACATTTGGGTGGATTGAGGCACCTGGGGAACCCAGTGTTGCCTGTATTTTTGGAAATCCCGGGGTACCGTGTGATTCTCCTATGGACCGCCACCCAGGCTCAAAGGGATCATGAGATTATTCATGCTAGAAATTTCCGCGTGCAGCCGCAAGCTACTATGGACTCTAGCATAGTTGAGTATGCTGTGTGACCTCTTTCAGTGGTAGACTAGCAGATGTAGGGGATGTAGGTTGGTACTGTCTACCCAGAGTAAAGAGTTAATGCTTCTGAAAGACTGTGTCTCGGTCATCCATTTCTCAAACACCATGTAGTGCGAGAAATCCGACGGAGGAGATCGAGTCTTGCGGGGAAAAATGTGCAAACCTCTGCAGAGTGTGTAACCTAATCATGGTTAGCCATGTCCCCAGTTATGGACGTTTTGAGTATCTAGTACATGGATTATCATGTGAATCTCATCATGTTACTTAAATTAATTTTGTTGGGTTAATGTTGATGCTTAATTGGGATTGAGTTGGAGGAACCTTCTCAATGTTTAACAACCACCATGATACTTAAATAAAATTTATTCCTTTGTTGTAGGGAAAAATTGGCTTTATGCAAAACTATAACCATAGAGCTTTCCACCAGCCATATATGCATGTCGTGATAGCATTATTCTGTTCATTACTCTCTATGTGTTACATTGCAAGCATATTCAATGTGCTGACCCGTTTTCGGGCTGCAACGTTCATGTTGGCAGACTTTTCAGACGACGAGTAAGGAGCCTTAGGTCGTGATCTTATACTCAGTGATGTCGTTGGAGTTGATGGACTCGCTTATCTTCCAAGCCTTCCCCTATTATCGTTATTAGATGGCCTTGAGCCATATTTATTGTAATAAGTTCTATTTTGAGACATTCGATGTAATAAGTGTGTGATTGCTACTCTGTTATAAATCCTTCGAGTACTGTGTGTGTCAGCATTACCGATCCAGGGATGACACTGATGCACAGAGATCAGACTGTTTGAGGTCTGGTCGCTACAAGATGGTATCAGAGCACACGCTAACTGTAGGACACGACCACTAAGATAAAGCCCTAGATCACTACTCTCTTCTCGTTTCTGACTCCTCATCTTTTCTACTCTTCTAGGATGGCGGATGCAAGTAACAAGTTCACGCAACCGGATGAAGATACACCCTTTGGACGCCACTTGAAGGAAGCCACTAGATACCTGAACATCGGACTACTAAGCTTCACCGGGACCTACATCGCCACTTTACCAGAAGAGGAGCGTTGGATGATTCAAGTTCAAGTTCCAGGAAGGACATTCATGCCCGTCACTGAGCCCATAGAGTTTTCCTTTGATGCACCAACCTGGAGTCTAGGAAAGAGCATGGCAGCCCACATCACCATGGGACGCATTCGAGAAGTTTACCACAAGGACCTCAAGGATACTATCTACCAAATTTGTGGGCACCGAGATGAGAAATGGGAGATGATCAGCACCAGGAAGGATAGATCAATTGCAGCTTTCATCCAGGAGCTAAACCAGCACATTCGTCGCCAGGAGAACCAGATGTGCGCAGGCATGATAGATCTGAAGAAGGCAATGACCAAGATCGCGGAACTGGAGGAAGAACTGAAGTCTACACGTGATGGATATGAGGAAGAAATGACCACACTCGTGGAGAAGAATGATGATCTGAAGAAGAAGCTAAAAGTATTCATGGGATTTCCCGCGACTGGAGGAGAAGACGGAGATTGCACTTGCCAGGAGAACTACATCATCATCGACGACACTGACTCGGACCCCGATGATAGCGATGATGACTTTGTTGATGAAGCTGGAGCAGATATCATGGAGTCTTCGACCGATCAATTTTTCTAGTCGACCACCATAACAGTAGTAGTATTCCCCCATGTATATAGTATAGTTCGAGCACTTTTGTAATGATAGTTAGACCGTTGTATGCCTTTGTTTGATTTGATTGAAGTGATATTGATTGCATTTGCCTCATGTGCATATGGGTAGTGTTTTTCTCTATAGGCCTCATTCTATTATGTATTCTCATCTTTTCTAAACCCTCAGATGCCTCCGAGACATGACAATGGATTTTCTTTCCCACCAAAGCTCACACTGTTGATCCAGCAACAAAATGCATTGATGCAGATGTTAGTCCAGAATCAGAATCAGGGGAACAACAACAACAACAACCCACCACCACCACTACCCGTTGATCACTTAGCCCGTTTCTTGAGGCTGAATCCGCCGGTGTTCTCCAGTAGCACCGAGCCGATAGTAGTAGATGATTGGCTCTGCAAGATGGGAAGGGAGTTGACCACTGCAGGATGCACAGATGCGGATAAGGTGCATTTTGCCGCACATCAGCTTGATGGACCTGCACCATCATGGTGGGAGAATTTCACAGCCACTTATCCCATCGACACTGTCACATGGGACCAGTTTCAGCAGGCTTTCCGTACTGCTCATGTTTCAGCTGGAGCTATGGCCATGAAGAAGCGTGAGTTTCGCAACTTGCATCAAGGAGGACGTACTGTTGGCCAGTACGTGGATGACTTTATTAAGCTAGCACGTTATGCCCCAGATGACGTTGCTACGGATGCAGCTAAGCAGGAGAAGTTTCTGGAAGGACTGAATGATGAGCTGAGCATGCAGTTGATGGTAGCAACCTTCAACAACTACCAGGAGTTGGTAGACCAAGCTCTCATGATTGAAGGGAAGCAGCAGCAGATTGACAGCCGCAAGAGGAAGTATGGACAAGGGAAGTACAATTCTGGAGCTCAGCAGAAGCCTCGTTTTACCCCGAATTCGGGAGGACCTTTTCAACATACCCATGGAGGAGGGAGTTCGCACAACCATAGTGGCCCCAAGAATGGTAATGGGAATGGAGGAAGCAACGGACAGAATCGTACCAACCCATCAACACCAGCCAAGAGGGATACCTGTTTCAAGTGCGAGAAGACTGGACATTATGCCATTGAATGTCCTGAAGCTAAGAATGGAAATGTCAATGGAAGCTCTGGCAAGAAGCCGAACCCTTTTAACAAGGGACGGGTGAACCACGTTAGCGTGGAGGAGGTTGAAGCCCAGCCAGATGCAGTAATAGGTAAGTTTTTCGTTAAGTCATTTACTGCAATCGTTCTTTTTGATACTGGTGCATCGCATTCATACATATCAAGGGGATTTGTGGATAAGTATGATATGTCTCCAACGTATCTATAATTTTTTATTGTTCCATGCTATTATATTACCTGAGGGAGTCCCGGATTAGGGGGTGTCCGGATCGTCGGACTATGACCTTTGGCCGGACTCCCGGACTATGAAGATACAAGATTGAAGACTTCGTCCCGTGTCCGGATAGGACTTTCCTTGGCGTGGAAGGCAAGCTTGGCGATATGATATGAAGATCTCCTCCCATTGTAACCGACTCTGTGTAACCCTAGCCCTCTCCGGTGTCCATATAAACCGGAGAGTTTTAGTCCGTAGGACGAAAAACAATCATACCATAGGCTAGCTTCTACGGTTTAGCCTCTCTGATCTCGTGGTAGATCAACTCTTGTACTACCCATATCATCAATATTAATCAAGCAGGAGTAGGGTTTTACCTCCATCGAGAGGGCCCGAACCTGGGTAAAAACATCATGTCCCTTGTCTCCTGTTACCATCCACCTAGACGCACAGTTCGGGACCCCCTACCCGAGATCCGCCGGTTTTGACACCGACATTGGTGCTTTCATTGAGAGTTTCTCTGTGTCGTCACCTTTAGGCCCGATGGCTTCTTCGATCAACAACCATGACGCGGTCCAGGGTGAGACTTTTCTCCCCGGATAGATCTTCGTATTCGGCGGCTTCACACTGCGGGCCAATTCGCTTGGCCATCTGGAGCAGATCGAAAGCTACGCCCCTGGCCATCAGGTCAGGTTTGGAAGCCTAAACTACACGGCCGACATCCGCGGGGACTTGATCTTCGACGGATTCGAGCCACGGCCGAGCGCGCTACACTGTCAGGATGGACATGATCTAGCTCTGCCGCCGGACAGCGCCCAAAGCGTTGCTCAGGTGTCCGCTCCGACCATTAGCTCGGAGCCGACTGCGCCAGTCAGGGATGGACGGTTGGACGACGCCCCAGGAGCCGCAATCTCCACGGAGATAGAGCCGAATACCAGCCTAGTCCTTTGCGAGGCCTGTGACTCCAAGGTACCGGACTCCGAATCTTCCGCACCCCTTCCGATCGAACCCGATTGGGCTCCGATCATGGAGTTCACCGCCGCGGACGTCTTTCAGCACTCGCCCTTTGGCGATATCCTGAATTCACTAAAGTCTCTCTCTTTGTCAAGAGAGCCCTGGCCGGACTATGGTCAGCAAGGTTGGGATGCGGACGACAAAGAAATTCGAAACCCACCCACAACCCACTTTGTAGCCACTGTCGACGACCTAACCGACATGCTCGACTTTGACTCCAAAGACATCGACAGTATGGACGCCGATGAAGGAGACAACCAAGAACCAGCACTTATAGGGCACTGGAAAGCCACCTCGTCATATGACATATACATGGTCAACACCCCCAAAGCAGGGGATGGCGATGAAAAAACGGAGGATGACCCCTCCAAGAAGCAACCTAAGCGCCGACGTCAGCGGCGTCGCTTTAAATCCCGCCAAAGCAAAAACAGTGAGTCCAGCACGGGAGACAACAACACCCCGGACAGTGCCGAAGACAACCCCCTCCAGCAGGATTCAGCGCAGGAGGACGGAGAAGCCAGCCCTCATGAGAGAGCGGCAGACAGGGAGGACGAGGATGACAATTACATGCCCCCCTAAGAAGACGAGGCAAGCCTCGACGACGACGATTTTTTCGTGCCAGAGGATCCCGTCGAACAAGAGCGTTTCAAACGCAGGCTTATGGCCACGGCAAGCAGCCTCAAGAAAAAACAGCAGCAGCTTAGAGCTGACCAAGACTTGATAGCGGACAGATGGACTGAAGTCCTGGCGGCCGAAGAGTATAAACTCGAACGCCCCTCCAAGAGCTACCCAAAGCGCAGGCTGCTACCCCAACTAGAGGAGGAAGCAACTAAACCTACATCACCAGCATATGACGCGCCCGATCGGCCACCCCGTGGCCCCGACAGAGAGGCCTTTCGGCCCTCAACCCAAGCCGCACCCCGACGCCGCTCAAAAAATACCAGGGCGCGAGGAAACGCAACAGACCTGCGAGACATATTGGAGGATAAGGCAAGGCAAACAAGATCGATCTACGGATCGCGTGGGCGCCCCACGTCACATGACGATAACCGTCACGACGGATATGATAAATACGGCCAGGCCGAACACAACAAACAAAGCTCATCCGAGCTACGTCGCGATATAGCCCAGTAGAGGGGCGCCGCACACCCACTATGCTTCACAAACGAAGTAATGGATCATCAAATCGCCGAGGGTTTTAAACCCGTAAACATCGAATCATACGATGGCACAACAGACCACACTGTATGGATCGAGGATTATCTCCTTCATAACCACATGGCCCGTGGTGATGATCTACACGCCATCAAATACCTCCCGCTCAAGCTTAAAGGACCAGCTCGACATTGCCTTAACAGCCTGCCAGCAGAGTCAATTAGTTGCTGGGAGGACCAGGAATCCGTGTTCCTTGACAACTTCCAGGGCACTTATGTGCGACCACCACACGCCGATGACCTAAGCCACATAATCCAGCAGCCAGAGGAATCGGCCAGACAATTTTGGACACGGTTCCTAACCAAGAAAAATCAAATAGTCGACTGTTCGGACGCCGAGGCCCTTGCATCCTTCAGGCACAACATCCGAGACGAATGGCTTGCCCGGCACCTAGGACACGAAAAGCCGAAATCTATGGCAGCCCTCACGACACTCATGACCCGCTTTTGCACGGGAGAAGACAGCTGGTTAGCTCGTAGCAATAACATAACCAAGGGCCCTGGCAATTCGGATACCAAGGACAATAATGGCAGGTCACATCGCAACAAGCACAAGCGCCGCATTAACGGCGACAATACTGAGGATACGGTAGTTAATGCCGGATTCAGAGGCTCTAAACTCGGTGAGCGGAAGAAGCCATTCAAAAGAAACCCTCCGGGCCCATCCAGTTTAGACCGGATACTCGATCGCTCGTGCCAGATACACGACACCCCCGAACAACCAGCCAACCACACCAACATGGATTGTTGGGTGTTCAAGTAGGCAGGCAAGTAAAGTGCCGAAACCATAGACAAGGGGCTGCATAGCGATGACGAGGAGGAGCCCCGGCCGCCGCACAACAGAGGATAGAAGGGCTTCCCCCCGCAAGTGCGGACGGTGAACATGATATACGCAACCCATATCCCCAAAAGGGGGCGGAAGCATGCTCTCAAGGACGTCTATGCGTTGGAGCCAGTCGCCCCAAAGTTCAACCCATGGTCCTCCTGCCCAATCACTTTTGATCGATGGGACCATCCCACTAGCATCCGTCACGGCGGATTCGCCGCATTGGTCCTAGACCCAATCATTGATGGATTTGACCTCACTAGAGTCCTCATGGACGGCGGCAGCAACCTGAACCTGCTTTATCAGGATACAGTGTGAAAAATGGGTATAGATCCCTCAAGGATTAAACCCACAAAGACAACCTTTAAAGGCGTCATACCAGGTATAGAAGCCAGTTGTACAGGCTCGGTTACACTCGAAGTGGTCTTCGGATCCCCGGATAATTTCCGAAGCGAAGAGTTAATCTTCGACATAGTCCCATTCCGTAGTGGCTATCACGCCCTGCTCGGACGAACCGCATTCGCAAAATTCAATGTGGTGCCGCACTACGCATATCTCAAGCTCAAGATGCCAGGCCCTCGCGGAGTAATCACGGTAAATGGAAACACCGAACGCTCTCTCCGAATGGAGGAGCACACGGCGGCCCTGGCGGCGGAAGTACAAAGTAGCCTCTCAAGGCAATTCTCCAAGCCGGGTGTTAAACGTCTGGACAACGTCAAGCGCGCCCGAAGTAACCTACAACTAAACCGGTTGGCATGTTCCGAGCAAGCATAGCAGTGCGGCCCCAACACCAGCCCTCGCCAGATGGCGATAGCGGTACCACGCGTACATAATTAAGCTTTGGAAATACCATGGGCATAAGGGGAGGGGCACAACCACGGCACGCCCAGAATGCGGCTCAACCGCACTAGGGGCTCCCTATTCTGCCGTTTCCTTTTTTTATATACTTTCATGACCCAACTATCCGGAAGGCCTGTCTGGCAATACACTCGCCGAACACACGATGCAACAGCCAGGGAGAGAACAAGCCACGTCAAATGTCCAGGTGGTCTCTATAACGAGCTAAATACCTGTTTTACTTAAAGTCTCGCAGCTTGCCCCTAGAGGGGGACATGTCAAATAATCCCATCTCTTGCTTATCGCACTATTTGTATCGTTCTGCTTTCATAGCAGCCCTTTTTAATAAACAATACATAGCTCTTATCTATTATTGTATTCATCTATTTTCATACAAATATGTTCAGTCATGACATTATGCAACCGTACACTTTCGTACGACCAATACACCATGGGCTTAAGCACCCCATAACACGGTGTGAGAAGACCGAACACTCTCATGAGTGCGGCACCCCGAACTTATAGCACTATATGCATCGGGTGCGAATCATGTCTTGGGTCAATAGTTGGGTTTGCCCGGCTCCCAAGTTTTGGTACCTTACATTCCGCAATGTTGGCTAAGGTAGCGCTGGGAGAACTACTGCGATTGTGCCCCAGTTGAGCTGGGTTAACACCTCAGTAGAGAAAGCTAAAACCGACCGTCATGATAGTGAGAGAGACCGATCGCTGTTCGCGAGGTTTTTCGAGTCCCTAAAGACTTATGCCGCTTAGAGCGAGGAGCCGGATTCATCTGGCCTAGGCGTGGATAGCACCCCGAACTCAGTCTTCCAAATACTAGGGGCTTCGCCGAAATTTAAAATTATAGAATTCTATGGCTAAGTGAGAGTGATAAAGCATTATAAGTCCGATGGCCTTGTTCTTTGTGTTGAGCGCCTCCCTAGATGGACCCAAGAATGGGAACAAGAGCGCTCAGGTTTATCCCGAACATCCCAACACTCGTGGCATGGGGGTATAAGCCGACGACTTGCATCTCTCAAATTTGATAAAGGCCGCACAGAAGGTAATATTTTAAATTAACAAGCGTTGCTTAGCGCATATGAACAAAGTTTTTAGCGTACAGGATAACAGATGCGAGTCTACTAAAAAATTACATCTTTGGAGCATTCACCCGCTATAAGGCGGGCACCCTTCAGGATGCCCTCATAATACATCTCGGGCTTGCGACACTCCTTGCCCGGCGGTGGCGCGTCCGTCACAAGCTTCTCGGCGTCCATCTTGCCCCAGTGCACTTTAGCACAGGCAAGGGCCCGACGGGCACCTTCAATACAGACGGAGCGCTTGGTGACTTCAATCCATGGACAGGCGTCCACCAGCCGCCGCACCAGACCGATGTAGCTCCCAGGCATGGCTTCTCTAGGCCACAACCGAACTATGAGGCCCTTCATGGCCTATTCGGCCACCTTGTGGAGCTCGACCAGCTGCTTCAGCTGGTCGCTCAGGGGCACCGGATGTCCGGCCTCAGCATACTGGGACCAGAACACTTTCTCCGTTGAGCTTCCTTCCTCGGCCCGGTAGAATGCGGCGGCATCGGATACACTGCGGGGCAGATCTGTGAATGCTCCTGGAGAGCTCTGGATTCGGGTAAGTAACATGTAATTTACTTTCACATGCTTGCTTTGCATAAAGAATGCCTTACCCGTTGCAATATTTTTCATCGCTTCAATCTCCTGGAGGGCTTTTTGGGCTTCAGCCTTGGCAGATTTGGCGCTTTCAAGTGCCAAGGCAAGCTCGGAATCTCGAGTCTTCGAGTCAAGCTCTAACCTCTCATGTTTTTTCACAAGAGCATCGAGCTCTTGCCGCACCTCCGCCGCCTGCGCCTCTTGCTTTTCTCGCTCTGAGCGCTCCATGGCCGCATTGTCTTCGGCCTTGGAAAGCGCTTCCTTCAGGGTTGCCACCTGAGTTGTGGCCCCTGCAACATTCACGTTGGTCCTATCATTATTTGCAACCAGGTATTTCTATATACATTTACATACAGTATTACATACCCTCCTTGTCCTCGAGCTGCTTCTTGGCATGGCCGAGCTCGTTCTCGGACCGCTCGAGGTTCTGCTTCAATGCGTCGACCTCTGCAGTCAGTGCGGCAGAGGTCAGCAGCGCAACCTGCATTCCCATATCGACATATTTATGTTAGACTCCTGCGTATATCTTTTTAGATCCTCAGTCCGGCTTTTCTTTCGAACGCCGAACTGAGCATCAGGGGCTAATGTCTATGCGGTAACATTTTTATATGTTTTGAATACATACCTCAAAGCCTGTTAGCAGGCTGGTACAAGCTTCTGTTAGCCCGCTCTTGGCGGACCTAACCTTCCGAATCACCGCACTCATAACAGTGCGGTGCTCCTTGTCGATGGAGGCGCCGTTAAGCACCTCCAGCAAATTGTCTGGCGTCTCCGGTTCGATAGAGGCCGCCGGCGTCGTAGGCGTGCCTTTCTTGCGAAGGCGCCGTCTACCGGACTCTGGAGCCGTTGTTGGTTCCGGAGCGGTGTCCGGCCCAGGGCCGGACTTAGATCCCTCTTGGGCTTTACCCCCTTTGGGCCTGGAGTCCGGGAGGTCACCTTGTGGCGCCTCCAGGACCACCTCCTCCTGGTTTAGTCCCTTTTGGGACTCCACCTCAGCATCGTCCGTAGGGAGAGGGAAGGAGGCCGTCAGAAGTGAAGTGCTATTCATGTCCGACGAATCCAGGGAGCCACTTGACGAATCGCCAAGCTGAGCCTTGGGCGGACTGCATGATTGAATTCGGCGTCAGAAGGTACCATACGTTAGAGGAGCGCCATGAGCTATTCTGGTATCCGGATACTTACGATTTTGCTAGGGGCTTGACCCTGGATGGTCATTCCTCCCCGCCGTCTTCGGCATCGGAGGCGTAGTCCGGCAGAAGGGTCCTCCCCTTTTTGGACCCTCCGGCCTCCCCAGTTAGGGCGGCCTTCCTTTTCTTTCCTCGCCCTGCTGGAGGGGGAGAGGCTTCTTCTTCTTCCTCCTCCTCGTCCTCAGAGGCGGAGGGTGCTTCGGGGTTGTCAGGCGATGAATCCGACACCACCAGGCGCCGGGAACTCTTTCGAGTCCCCGTGGCCTTCTTCTTGGCCTTCTTCTCCGGCACCACGTGAGGTGCCGGAACTAGCAGCTTCATCAAGCGTGCGTCTGCTGGGCCTTCGGGCAAAGGGGCCGGACAGTCAAACTGTCCGGACGTCCTCTTCCAGTCCTGTCAAAGGAGCAGGAGTTTAGATCCTACATGGAGTCAAACTATGAAAATGAAGTGTCCCGTGGAGGACTAAAAGCAAGCTTACTTCGGTGGCTTGGCGCTTGGCACGGAATCCACGATCCTCGGTGACGGGAGGGGAGACCTCGGAGCTCTTGAATAGCACCTTCCAGGCGTCCTCGTGCTTTGTGTCGAAGAGCCGGGACAGAGTCTGGTGCTGGGCCGGGTTGAACTCCCACAAGTTGAAGGCCCATCTTGACACGGAAGGATCCGGCGGAAGAGCATGACCTCGACTACGTTAACAAGCTTAACCTTCTTGTTCACCAGGTCTCAGACGCAGGATTGGAGTCCGGTCACCTCTTCTAGACAACCCCACAACAAGCCCGTCTCTTTCCAAGATGTGAGCCGTGTGGGGATGCCAGATCGGAATTCGGGGGCCGCTGCCCATTCAGGGTCACGCGGCTCGGTGATATAGAACCACCCCGACTGCCACCCTTTGATGGTCTCTACGAAGGCGCCCTCGAGCCATGTAATGTTGGCTATCTTTCCCACCATGGCGCCTCCGCACTCCGCTTGGCGGCCGCCCATAACCTTCGGCTTGACGCTGAAGATCTTTAGCCATAGGCCAAAGTGAGGCTGGATGCGGAGGAAGGCCTCACACACGACGATAAACGCCGAGATGTTGAGGATGAAGTTTGGGGCCAGATCGTGGAAGTCTAGGCCGTAGTAGAACATGATCCCCCGGACGAACGGGCGAAGAGGAAAGCCCAGTCCGCGGAGAAAATGGGGGAGAAGCACGACCCTATCATGGGGCCCAGGGGTGGGGATGAGTTGCCCCTCATCTGGAAGCCGGTGCGTGATGTCGTCAGACAAGTATCCGGCCTTCCTCAACTTTTTGATTTGCCCCTCCGTGACGGAGGAGGACATCCATCTACCTCCCGCTCCGGACATGATTGGAGAAAGGTTGAGGTGGGAAGTGCGGACTTGGGCGCTGGAGCTCGAGTGCGCAGGGATGGATAAGCAAAGGAGGAAGAAGGCGTAAATGGAAAGGGTGGATCCTTATCCCCTTATATGGGCGGCCGAAACTATAAGCCCCCACCAGCCTAATAAAACTCGCTTATCTCCCAAGTGCTGCGGTTAATGGCGCGGTTGGGTTACCCATGCCCGTATTGATGAGAATCCCGGAATAAGGGGACACGATCTCTGCCTAGACAAGACGTGCCAAGGAAACTGCCTCGCTAAACGCGCTGAGGTGGAACAGTAAGACGATTCGAATAAAGGCTTGGTCATGGCGTGATGTCACGCTGCGGAATACGTCAGCAGATTAGATTTGTTCAGATATTATTCTCTATACAGTGGTATGTGGAACTTATTTTGCAGAGCCGAACACTATCCTTGTGTTCAACATCTTCTATGAAGTATTCGGAGGAGGAACCCGCCTTGCAATGTCGAAGACAATTTGCGCCGGACTCATCGTCATTGAAGCCTGGTTCAGGGGCCACTGAGGGAGTCCCGGATTAGGCGGTGTCCGGATGGCCGGACTATGACCTTTGGCCGGACTCCCGGACTATGAAGATACAAGATTGAAGACTTCGTCCCGTGTCCGGATAGGACTTTCCTTGGCGCGGAAGGCAAGCTTGGCGATATGATATGAAGATCTCCTCCCATTGTAACCGACTCTGTGTAACCCTAGCCCTCTCCGGTGTCTATATAAACCGGAGAGTTTTAGTACGTAGGACGAAAAACAATCATACCATAGGCTAGCTTCTAGGGTTTAGCCTCTCTGATCTCGTGGTAGATCAACTCTTGTACTACCCATATCATCAATATTAATCAAGCAGGAGTAGGGTTTTACCTCCATCGAGAGGGCCCGAACCTGGGTAAAAACATCATGTCCCTTGTCTCCTGTTACCATCCGCCTAGACGCACAGTTCGGGACCCCCTACCCGAGATCCTCCGGTTTTGACACCGACATTACCCCTTTTTCATGTTTATGGGCTTTATTATACACATTTATATCATTTTTGGGACTAACCTATTAACCGGAGGCCCAACCCATATTGCTGTTTTATTGCATGTTTTAGTATTTCGAAGAAAAGGAATATCAAATGGAGTCCAAACGGAATGAAACCTTTTGCATCATGATTTTTTGGAAGAATATCATCCAGGAGGCTTGGAGATCAAGTCAGAAGATCCTCGAGGAGGCCAGGAGATAGGGGGCGCCCCCCCTACAAGGCGCGGCCCCCTATCTCGTGGACCCCTCGAGCACCCCCCCGACCGACTTCTTTCGCCTATATATGCCTAGGTACCCTAAAACCATCAGAAAAAAAGATAGATCGGGAGTTCCGCCGCCGCAAGCCTCTGTAGCCACCAAAAACCTCTCGGGAGCCCGTTCTGGCACCCTGCCGGAGGGGGAATCCATCACCGGTGGCCATCTTCATCATCCCGGCGCTCTCCATGACGAGGAGGGAGTAGTTCACCCTCGGGGCTGAGGGTATGTACAAGTAGCTATGTGTTTGATCTCTCTCTCTCTTGTGTTCTCTCTATGGCACGATCTTGATGTATCGTGAGCTTTGCTATTATAGTTGGATCTTATGATGTTTCTCCCCCTCTACTCTCTTGTGATGAATTGAGTTTCCCCTTTGAAGTTATCTTATCGGATTGAGTCTTTTATGAGAACACTTGATGTATGTCTTGTCGTGCTTATCTGTGGTGACAATGGGATATCACGTGCCTCTTGATGTATGTTTTGGTGACCAACTTGCGGGTTCCGCCCATAACTGATGCATAGGGGTTGGCACACGTTCTTGACTCTCCGGTAGAAACTTTGGGGCACTCTTTGAAGTACTTTGTGTTGGTTGGATGAATGTGAGATTGTGTGATGCATATCATATAATCATGCCCACGGATACTTGAGGTGACAATGGAGTATCTAGGTGACATTCGGGTTTTGGTTGATTTGTGTCTTAAGGTGTTATTCTAGTACAAACTCTTTTATAGATCGATCCGAAAGAATATCTTTGAGGTGGTTTCGTACCCTACCATAATCTCTACGTTTGTTCTCCGCTATTAGTCGCTTTCGAGTGACTCTTTGTTGCATGTTGAGGGATTGTTATATGATCTATCTATGTTATTATTGTTGAGAGAACTTGCACTAGTGAAAGTATGAACCCTAGGCCTTGTTTCCTATCATTGCAATACCGTTTACGCTCACTTTTATCATTAGTTACCTTTCTGTTTTTATATTTTCAGATTACAAATACCTTTATCTACCATCCATATTGCACTTTTATCACCATCTCTTCGCCGAACTAGTGCACCTATACAATTTACCATTGTATTGGGTGTGTTGGGGACACAAGAGACTCTTTGTTATTTGATTGCAGGGTTGTTTGAGAAAGACCATTTTCATCCTACGCCTCCCACGGATTGATAAAACTTAGGTCATCCACTTGAGGGATATTTGCTACTGTCCTACAAACCTGTGCACTTGCAGGCCCAACAACGTCTACAAGAAGAAGGTTGTGTAGTAGACATCAAGCTTTTTTCTGGTGCCGTTGCCGGGGAGGTGAGTGCTTGAAGGTATATCCTTAGATCTTGCATTCGAATCTTTTTGTTTCTTGTTTTAGTTTAGTTTATAAAAGAAAATTACAAAAAATGGAGTTAAGTTTGTCTCATATGCTTCGTCTTTTTAATATCTTTCGTGAGTTTGATGGAAAGGAAAATTGTGCTCAAGCTCTAGAAGAAGATTGCATTAAAATGCTTGGTACTAAATCTTTGAATGATGAGCACGATTGCGATGTTGTTAGTATGAACTCTTTGAATATCCTTAGTACTAATGATGATTGCTCTAGTTATGATGAAAATATATCTTATGAGCATGTCAACTTTTGTGGAGTGCATGTTTGCATGAACACACCAAATAGAGAAGATATATATTGGAAGAGGCATAAGTATTTAGAAACTAAGAAGTTGCAAGAAAGGCTAGATAAGAGTGCGGAGAATTTAAGATATCTTTCCCGTTGTGAATTTTTCAATAAACAAGATCATTTACATCTCCAATGCAAGTTGTTGCATGATCGGATCGTGTCCCAAAATTGTGATGGTTTGATCTCCCTTTCTCATTACAATGAACTTAGATTCCTTTTGGGTTGTGAAGAGTTGAAACGTTTAACTAAGCCTATTCCAGAATTTAATCTTAAGCATTTTCTTGATATTGATTTAGAAAAGATTTATATGTTTTGTGCGGAGAATTGCATTGAAAATCCTTATATTGCCAATTACCTAAAGAAAAGGAAGCAAATGGAAGATGATAAGAATACTAATGAAAGGGAAGAGACTTCCCAATCTCCTCCTATTATTTCTCATGATGAATTAGGTAACGAGGAGGAGCTTTCTATTCAACCAATCTCATTAATAAGGAGCTCGAAGACGAAGGTTGAACCTACACATAATGTGCAGAAGAAAAAGAAAAGAAGGAGCAACAAAGGTAGAAAGGTATCCCTCCCAAATGATGTTGCTCCTACTGCTCATTGTGATGATGATAATTGCTTTACTATTGGTGCTATCCATATTTTTAATGATGAGAGTGATTGTGCTTATGATATGAAAGGTCCCAACTTTGGGGAAGCTATGTTTGATGAGTATGAAATATTTGAGAATATATTTTCTGAAATTAATGTTTGTCCCAAGCTTGGGGATGGTATGTTTTATGAAGATGATATTTTTAGCATCCCAAGTTTTGATATGCAAAGTTGTTATGATGATAGCATGCCTCCTACCTATGACGATTATATTGATGAAAGTGGGTTCGGAAGAGTGTCAACTTTAGGAAGTAGTGATCCCACTATTTTGGAGGATGTTGAATTTTATTGTGATGAATATGAAAGTGGATTTGGAAGAGTGTCAACTTTATTTAGTGATTCCACTATCTTGGGAGAGGTTTCAATCGATTATGATGAGAACGAAGTTGCTACTTATGATGATTATTGTGATGAAACTTATGCTATAAAAAGTAGTGATGATTATATTTATAAAACTTGTCATGATTATGATTACCCTTTTTCTGAACATTACTCTTTTAACGTGGAAACATTTTTTAGTGTTCAAGTCCCTTATGATACTCCCACTATTCCGAATGAGAAGAATTTTGCTTATGTGCAGAGTAGTAAATATTCTATGCTTGTAGATCATGAAAAGAATGCTTTAGGTGCTGGTTATATTGTTGAGTTCATTCATGATGCTACTGAAAATTATTATGAGGGAGGAACATATGATTGTAGGAATTGCAATAATGTCAAGTTTCCTCTCTATGTGTTGAAAATTTTGAAGCTATGCTTGTTTTACCTTCCTATGCTAATTGATTATTGTTCCCATAAGTTGTTTGCTCACAAAATACCTATGCATAGGAAGTGGGTTAGGCTTAAATGTGCTAGTCATATGCTTCATGATGCTCCTGTTATGTTTCAATTCTTATCTTTTATGTGAGCATCATTGCCATCATCATGCCTAGCTAGAAAGGCATTAAAGAAAAGCGCTTGTTGGGTGACAACCCAATATTTATCCTTACTGTTTTTGTGTGTTCACATGATTATGCTACTATATTAATCTTGTTTTATATCTTTTGTTTCAATAAAGTGCCAAGTAAGACCTTTAGGATAGCTTACGGTGATAGTTGTGTTGATCCTGCTGAAAATAAGAAACTTTTGCACCCAGTAAATTAGTTTTGTTAATTCACAGAAACGTTCTTCTAATATTATTCTTTTTGATATGGATTGATGCACGAATTTATTATGACTTCCTAATTTGGTAGGATTGTTTGAGTTCCAGAAGTATACGTTTGATACATATTGCTACAGACTGTTCTGTTTTTGACAGATTCTGTTTTTCTATGTGTTGTTTGCTTATTTTTGATGCATCTATGGCTAGTAAAATAGTTTATAAACCATAGATAAGTTGGAATAAATTAGATATTACACCAATATGAATTAAGAATGAGTTCATTACAGTACCTAAGTGGTGGTTTTGCTTTCTTATACTAACGGAGCTTACGAGTTTTCTGTTGAGTTTTGTGTTGTGGAGTTTTCAAGTTTTGGGTAAAGATCTGATGGATTATGGAATAAGGAGTGGCAAGAGCCTAATCTTGGGGATGCCCAATGCACCCCAAGGTAATATTCAAGGACAAGCAAGAGCCTAAGCTTGGGAATCCCCCGGATGGCATCCCCTCTTTCGTCTTCGTTCATCGGTAACTTTATTTGGAGCTATATTTTTATTCACCACATGATATGTGTTTTGCTTGGAGCGTCATTTTCTCTGGTTAGTTTTTGCTTGATTTTATTTAGAATAATTTTTTGCATCTTTAGTTTCAATAAAAAAGTCAAGGATAGCCTTCACCATGCTTATTTTGCTAGTATACATGATGCTGTTTGAAAACAGAAAGTTTACCGCTGCTGCAAAAATTCCCTAGAAAAGTCAGGGAATGGTATAATGTTAAACCTTTTTGCATAATGAGCTCTCACAAATTTACTGCAGTGGGAATTTTATTTCATAATTTTTGGAGTTAGGGAAGTATGATGAATCTTGCATTCTTTACATAATGTACTGTTTTGGCAGATTGCTGTTATGTTTGCATTGTTTGCATATGTTTGCTTGTTTAATGATTCTATTTGAGGATAGGAGTATTAAATATGCAGAGACATTTAATATTAAATGTTGAATAATAATTTTAGTGATTTGTTACAATATAAAATGATAAGGTTTTGCATTGGTTTATACTAACCTATCTCACGAGTTCTTGTTGAGTTTGGTGTGGATGAAGCTTTTGATGAAAAGAGAACCCATGATATGAGAGGAATTAAGGAGACACAAAAGTTCAAGATTGGGGATGATCAAGGCACCCCAAGATAATATTTCAAGAAGTCTCAAGCATCTAAGCTTGGGGATGCCCCGGTAGGCATCCCACCTTTCTTCTTCGACAACTATCGGTTAGTATCGGTTGAGCCTAAGTTTTTGCTTCTTCACATGAGTTGTGCTGTCCTTGAAATGTCGTTTTATTTTGTTTTGCTTGCTGCTTGATTAGAATACCAAGATCTGAAATTCCTTAATGTTAGAGAGTCTTCACATAGTTGCACAATTATTCGACTACTCATTGATCTTCACTTATATCTTTCGGAGTAGTTTGTCATTTGCTCTAGTGCATCACTTATATCTTTTAGAGCACGGCGGTGGTTATATTTTGTAGAAATTGCTAGTCTCTCATGGTTCACTTATACTATTTTCAGAGTCTTTTAGAAAATCATGGTATTTGCTATGGTTACAAAGTTGGTCCTAGAATGATGAACATCCAAGTTGGGTATAATAAAAACTATCATAGAAAGTGAATTGGATGCTATGATCAATTTGATGCTTGATAATTGTTTTGAGATATGGAGGTAGTGATATTAGAGTCATGCTAGTTGAGGTGATTATGAAAAATACTTGTGTTGAGGGTTGTTATTCCCGTAGCATGCACGTATGGTGAACCGCTTTGTGATGAAGTTGGAGCATAATTTTATTTATTGATTGTATTCCTTATGAGTGGCGGTCGGGGACGAGCGATGGTCTTTTCCTACCAATATATCCCCGTAGGAGCATGCGCGTAGTGCTTTGGTTTTTGATGACTTCTAGATTTTTTCAACAAGTACATGAGTTCTTTTGATTAATGTTGAGTCCATGGATTATACGCACCCTTTCACCCTTCCACCATTGCTAGCCTCTCTTGTGCCGCGCAACTTTCACTGGTACCATACACCCACCATATACCTTCCTCAAAACAGCCACCATACCTACCTATTATGGCATTTCCATAGCCATTCCGAGATATATTGCCATGCAAATTTCCACCGTTCCATTCATATGACACACATTACTTTTGTCATATTGCTCTTTGCATGATCATGTAGTTGACATTGTATTTGTGGCAAGGCCACCTTCATAATTTTCATACATGTCACTCTTGATTCATTGCATATCCCGGTACACCACCGGAGGCATTCATATAGAGTCATATCTTGTTCTAGCTTTGAGTTGTAAATCCATAAAAGTGTGATGATCTTCATTATTAGAGCATTATCCTAGTGAGGAAAGGATGATGAAGACTATGATTCCCCCACAAGTCGAGATGAGACTTTGGACTTCACAAAACAAGAGAAAAGAAAAAAGGAGAAGGCCAATAGAAAAAAAAGAATAAAGAAAAGAAAAAAAGAAGAAAAAATAAAAAATAAAATGAGAGAAAAAGAGAGAAGGGACAATGCTACTATCTCTTTTTCCACACTTGTGCTTCAAAGTAGCACCATGATCTTCATGTAGAGAGTCTCATATGTTGTCACTTTCATATACTACTGGGAACTTTTCATTATAGAACTTGGCTTGTATATTCCAATGATGGGCTTCCTCAAAAGTGCCCTAGGTCTTCGTGAGCAAGCGAGTTGGATGCACCCCACTTAGTTTCTTTTGTTGAGCTTTCATATATTTATAGCTCTAGTGCATCCGTTGCATGGCAATCCCTACTCACTCACATTGATATCTATTAATGGGCATCTCCATAGCCCGTTGATACGCCTAGTTGATGTGAGACTATCTTCTCCTTTTTTGTCTTCTTCACAACCACCATTCTATTCCACATATAGTGCTATGTCCATGGCTCGCGCTCATGTATTGCGTGAAATTTGAAAGAGTTCGAGATTATTAAAGTATGAAACAATTGATTGGCTTGTCATTGGGGTTGTGCATGATTAAATACATTGTGTGATGAAGATAGAGCAACAGCCAGACTATATGATTTTGTAGGGATAACTTTCTTTGGCCATGTTATTTTGAGAAGACATGATTACATTGATTAGTATGCTTGAAGTATCACCATTTTCATGTTAATATGAACTTTTATTTTGTATCATTTGGATCTGAACATTCATGCTACAGTAAAGAAAATTACATTGAGAATTATGCTAGGTAGCATTCCACATCAAAAATTCTATTTTTATCATTTACCTACTCGAGGACGAGCGGGAATTAAGCTTGGGGATGCTTGATACATCTCCAACGTATCTATAATTTTTGATTGTTCCATGCTATAATATTACCCCTTTTGGATGTTTATGGGCTTTATTGTACACATTTATATCATTTTTGGGACTAACCTATTAACCGGAGGCCCTGCCCATATTGCTGTTTTATTGCCTGTTTCAGTATTTCGAAGAAAAGGAATATCAAACAGAGTCCAAACGGAATGAAACCTTCGGCATCGTGATTTTTTGGAAGAATATCATCCAGAAGGCTTGGAGATCAAGTCAGAAGATCCTCGAGGAGCCCAGGAGATAGGGGGCCCCCCCTACAGGTCGCGGGCCCCTGTCTCGTGGACCCCTCGAGCACCCCCCGACCGACTTCTTTCGCCTATGTATGCCTACGTACCCTAAAACCATCAGAAAAAAAGATAGATCGGGAGTTCCGCCGCCGCAAGCCTCTGTAGCCACCAAAAACCTCTCGGGAGCCCGTTCTGGCACCCTGCCGGAGGGGGAATCCATCACCGGTGGCCATCTTCATCATCCCGGCGCTCTCCATGACGAGGAGGGAGTAGTTCACCCTCGGGGCTGAGGGTATGTACAAGTAGCTATGTGTTTGATCTCTCTCTCTCTTGTGTTCTCTCTATGGCACGATCTTGATGTATCGTGAGCTTTGCTATTATAGTTGGATCTTATGATGTTTCTCCCCCTCTACTCTCTTATGATGAATTGAGTTTCCCCTTTGAAGTTATCTTATCGGATTGAGTCTTTTATGAGAACACTTGATGTATGTCTTGTTGTGCTTATCTGTGGTGACAATGGGATATCATGTGCCTCTTGATGTATGTTTTGGTGACCAACTTGCGGGTTCCGCCCATGAACCGATGCATAGGGGTTGGCACACGTTCTTGAATCTATGGTAGAAACTTTGGGGCACTCTTTGAAGTACTTTGTGTTGGTTGGATGAATCCGAGATTGTGTGATGCATATCGTATAATCATGCCCACGGATACTTGAGGTGACAATGGAGTATCTAGGTGACATTAGGGTTTTGGTTGATTTGTGTCTTAAGGTGTTATTCTAGTACGAACTCTTTTATAGATCGATCCGAAAGAATAACTTTGAGGTGGTTTCATACCCTACCATAATCTCTACATTTGTTCTCTGCTATTAGTGGCTTTGGAGTGACTCTTTGTTGCATGTTGAGGGATTGTTATATGATCTATCTATGTTATTATTGTTGAGAGAACTTGCACTAGTGAAAGTATGAACCCTAGGCCTTGTTTCCTATCATTGCAATACCGTTTACGCTCACTTTTATCATTAGTTACCTTGCTATTTTTATATTTTCAGATTACAAATACCTTTATCTACCATCCATATTGCACTTGTATCACCATCTCTTCGCCGAACTAGTGCACCTATACAATTTACCATTGTATTGGGTGTGTTGGGGACACAAGAGACTCTTTGTTATTTGGTTGCAGGGTTGTTTGAGAGAGACCATCTTCATCCTACGCCTCCCACAAATTGATAAACCTTAGGTTATCCACTTGAGGGAAATTTGCTACTGTCCTACAAACCTGTGCACTTGCAGGCCCAACAACATCTACAAGAAGAAGGTTGTGTAGTAGACATAAAAGTATAAACTACCAACCCAAGCCCTTAGGTCACCCATGTTAGTAACCTCGCCAGGAGCAGAGTATATGGCTAGTCTACGGTGTGATCGATTACCATCAAGGATTGGTAACTACGTGTTTCCCTCGGACCTAATAGTATCGGAGTCACAAGGACTGGATGTGATATTAGGTATGGATTGGTTATCGAAGTATGGAGGGAACATTTAATGCGCCAGTAAGTCGATTTTGCTTACCACCCCAGAAGGAAGAAGGATCAAGTATGTATCTCGGCATGTGCCGAAGAGGACTCGAGTGAATTCCTTATCAGGAGTTGTACAGGAGGAAGTACCAGCGGTGAAGGATTTTCCTGACGTATTTCCAGAAGAGTTGCCAGGCATGCCACCGGATACAGACATTGAATTTTTGATTGAGCTTTTTCCAGGCACAGGGCCAATATCTAAGAGACCGTACAGGATGCCCGCAAAAGATTTGGAGGAAATTAGGAAGCAGATTAAGGAGTTACTGGATAAAGGCTATATTCGCCCAAGTTCGTCACCTTGGGGATCGCCAGTGCTTCTAGTGGAGAATAAGGATGGATCATTAAGGATGGTTGTTGATTATCGAGGATTGAATGAAGTGACAATCAAGAACAAGTACCCCCTGCCGATGATCAATGACTTGTTTGACCAGTTACAAGGAGCTAAGGTATTTCCCAAGATCGATCTGCGATCAGGATACCACCAGTTGAAGATTCTAGAGCAGGATATACCTAAGACGGCTTTTACCACCAGGTGCGGGCTGTATGAGTATACCGTTATGTCATTTGGTCTGACTAACGCACCTGCCTATTTCATGAACATGATGAACAAGGTGTTTATGGAGTTTCTGGATAAGTTCGTCGTGGTGTTCATTGATGACATTCTGGTCTACTCAAAGAATGAAGAGGAGCATAAGGAGCATTTGCGTTTGGTACTCGGGAAGCTCAGAGAACATCAGTTATATGCCAAGTTCAGCAAATATGAGTTTTGGTTGAAGGAAGTTGGATTCCTCGGACATGTTATATCCGGAGAAGGAATAGCAGTAGACCCCACCAAAGTTGTCACCATGACAAATTAGGAAGCCCCGACATTAGTTGGAGTGATCCAGAGTTTTCTTGGACTCGCAGGATACTACCGGAGTTTCATTGAAAATTTCTCGAAGATTGCGAAGCCCATGACGGAGTTGTTGAAGAAGGACACCAAGTTCAAATGGACTGAGAAATGTGAGGCCAGTTTCCAGGAGCTGAAGAAACGTTTGGTTACATCACTGGTGTTGCTTTTGCTAGATCAGCGCAAGGATTATGAAGTTTATTGCAAAGCTTCTCGTCGAGGACTTGGAGCAGTGCATATGCAGGAGGGAAGAGTTGTTTCATATGCCTCATGACAGCTTAAGCCCCATGAGTTGAATTATGCTACGCATGATTTGGAGTTAGCAGCCGTAGTGCATGCATTGGAGACATGGAGACATTTTCTCATCAGAAACCATTGTGAGGTGTACACGGATCACAAGAGTTTGAAGTACATATTCACACAGAAGGAGTTAAATCACAAGAGATTGTTGGAGCTCATTAAGGATTATGATATGAGATTGCATTATCACCCCAGAAAGGCTAACGTAGTAGCCGATGCATTGAGCCGCAAGAGCCATATCAACACTCTCATGACCGGAGAGTTACCCAAGGAGTAAGCCGAGGATCTTCACGATCTATATTTGGAGATAGTTCCGAGAGGCTATGTAGCAGCATTGGAGATTCAGTCTACTTTGATGGATAAGATCAGAGAAGCTCAGAAGACTGACAATGAGATCACCGAGATAAAGGACAAGATGGGCAAAGGAAAGGCTAAAGGATTTCGTGAGGATGAGCACGATACCCTATGGTTTGAGGACCGCGTTTATGTGCCTAATGACCCGGAGATCAGGAAGTTGATTCTACAAGAGGACCATGATTTGCCTTATTCGATTCACCCAGGAAATACCAAGATGTATTTGGATTTGAAGGACACTTTCTGGTGGACAGGAATGAAGAAGGATATTGCGGAGTATGTAGCAGTTTGTGATGTATGTCAGAGAGTAAAGGCAGAGCATCAGAAGCCAGCAGGATTGCTACAACCATTGCCGATACCCGAATGGAAGTGGGATAAGCTAGGCATGGATTTTACTACAGGATTGCCCAGGACTCGTTCAGGCTATGACTCGATATGGGTTGTAGTCGATCATTTGACGAAGGTAGCTCATTTCATCCCAGTGAAGACTGCTTACACCAGTGCTAAGTTGGCAAATATATACATGACCAGGATCGTATGTCTGCATGGAGTTCCGAGGACCATTGTATCAGATAGATGAACCCAGTTTACCTCAAAGTTCTGGAAACAGTTGCACGAAACTTTGGGTACTAGGCTAGAGTTCAGTACATCCTTTCATCCACAGACCGATGGACAGACCGAGAGAGTCAATCAGATCCTAGAGGACATGCTGAGAGCTTGTGCGCTAGATTATGGATCAAGTTGGGGCGACAATTTGCTATATGCAGAGTTCTCTTACAACAAGAGTTATCAATCCAGTTTGAAGATGGCCCCTTTCGAAGCTTTATACGGAAGGAGGTGCAGGACACCGTTGTTATGGGATGAAGTTGGAGACTGTCAGTTGTTTGGACCAGATTTGATTAAGGAGTATGAACAGAAGGTGAAGTTGATTCACGATAGGCTCAAGGTAGCCCAGTCCAGGCAAAAGAGCTATGCAGATTCTAAACGCAAGGAGACAATATAAAAAGTCGGAGACTGAGTTTATCTTCGTGTATCCCCACTTCGAGGAGTTAAGCATTTTGGAGTTAAGGGAAAGTTAGCACCACGTTTTGTGGGACCATACCAAGTTTTGGTGCGTATGGGAGAAGTTGCTTACAAGCTGGAATTGCCCAAAGGATTGTTAGGAGTTCATGACGTGTTCCACGTTTCCCAGTTGAAGAAGTGCCACACAGAAATGGCTGATATACCGCTCAGAGATACAGTGCCGCTGGAAGCGATTCAGTTGGATAGCGATTTGACCTATGAGGAGAAACCAGTCAAGATTCTCGAATATGCCAGCCGAGTCAGGCGCATCAAGGTTATCAAGTTTTGCAAAGTTCAGTGGAGCCACCATACCAAGGATGAAGCCACCTGGGAGCGAGAAGAAGATCTACTGAAGGACCACCCTCACATATTTTCTAGCCAACCCGAATCTCGAGGGCGAGATTCATCTTAAGGGGGGTAGGTTTGTAACATCCCAAATTTTCAATTTGGAATGTTATACATCAGATCATCATTGCATATCATATTTTATTGCATTTTGGTTTGATCCTAGAAATTCTACGCAACTCAAGGACCCATGGAGAGAGTTGGGGATTTCGTTATTTTCATATTTGAGTTTTCTCAAATTTTGAAAATAGGATCATTTGATTTTAATTATTTTATCTTCAATTATTTCAATTATAAAAATACGAGAGAGGGAATAAAATGACTTTCCCAAAATAAAGAAATATTGAGGATTTAATAATAAAATCAAATAAGATTTTATTTCGGAGTTTTATCGCTATTTCATTTGAATTAGGAAAAATGCGCATTTTTCAAAATTGTATTTTAGGCCCAAATAAATTTTCATCTTGTCCGGCTTATTTTTAGAGGATGGGGAAAATTTATTTCGGGATTTTTGGAGTTCGTTTAGTATTTCTTTTATTTCTTTTTCCGCGTGTCTGAATTATATAAAAAAACGAACCGACCTACCGGGCCGTGTCCGCCCCGAACTCCTGGCCCGGCCGACCCTTATAAGCCGGGAGGCCGCCCCGACAGCCCATCCCCCCCCCC